>NC_056735.1:333477297-333777297 GCF_019279795.1 Protopterus annectens
ATTTAAATACATTCCTAACAATGGATGTTTGACAGACATTTTTAATGTGGAACTTTGAGGAACTGCGAGGAACATGAACTGTTTTACACCCCAAATGAGGTCGTTCCTCATAATGACGTACACTTCACTGGTATGCTTGCCGCCGCACCGACGGTTGAACACAATACCTACGTTGGCCGCGCCGCGGCGGCGTATCTCCGCACTCATATCCTATGGATATGACACGCACATATCGCGTTACTGTACCGTGGACTGGTGATCATCCCGACATGCGGATATGTATTGATGCAGGTTGACATTTCCATGGCTGGCGTTACCTGCTCTGCCCACCCTCCCGGATGATCGGGTTGTCGGTCACTATGTTTACTATGTGGAGATTTCGCGTCTTACTTATCTGTGAACTTGCATCCCTGGGTTCCATATTACCCTTTTGTACTTTATATCTGTGTATGCGTACATATATTTCTACATGTGTACTGATATCTATTTCTGTATCTGTGTATGCACATAAGTACATATGTGGTCGACTTGCGGCGATAGTGGCAGCATACGCTGCCGTGTGCTGTAGAACCGGCGCGGTGAGGTGTTGGCGTTCCATGCTCTGCTGGCTATTGGGTGTGCAGTGTTTGGGCAGTGCCTTTGTTGGAGTCACACATAGGTCCGGCCATACGGTACACATTACGGGCGGACATGTTTGTGTGGCGTCCATTTCACTGTGTGTGCAGGTAAGGAGGTGTCAGTCCATGGGGCCTACACTGTCAAAGTATGTGCTATGCGTTCCCTCTTTGCCAGGGCATAGGCATATTGGGTACGCCTCCGTCTACCTACTGGGGCTGGCACAGCGTGTTCATGGCGCTGAACGCCCTGTGCCTGTGCTTGCCTTGGTAGTTGTGGCGGGCTTGATGGCCCTACACCATTATGTCCCTGCAGCAGCTGTTTCCGCAGAATCATATTGTGTAGCATACAACATACTATGAATATGTGGGCACATGTGCCTGGAGAGTACTGCAAGGCTCCACCGGATGTATCCAAGCACCGGAACCGTGATTTCAAAATCCCAAACACACGCTCTATGATTATTCTGGTTTGTGCGTGTGCCTCATTATGGCGTTCTTGCATGTGTGTGTGTGCATTTCTGATGGGTGTCATCAGCCACGGCTCCAGTGCATAGCCAGCATCCCCCACAAGGTGACCTTGTGTGATGTCCCCCCTGGCAAATACCTGATACAGCTGTGAGGCATGCCAGATATGGGAGTCGTGGAAGCTTCCAGGGCTGCCAGCACATACATCCATGATAATGCCCTGCGCATTGCACACAACCTGGCAATTGATGGAGGGGTATCCCTTGCGGTTTATGTAGCGTGTACCCTGCTCCCCGGGCGGTGACTTGATTTCTATGTGCGTACAGTCGATCGCACCCAGTACCTCCGGGTATTGTGCCACACGGTGGAAGCGGCGCATATTGCTAGCCAACTCCTCCTGAGATCTGGGGAAGTTTATATACTCATGGGCATGTCGTAACATGGCATCCAGGAACTGATGTAGTACCCTAGATGCTGATGCCTGTGAGATACCCATTATATCCCCGGTTGGCCTTTGAAAGGTACCTGTAGCCAGTATTCGCAAGCTCACACATACCTTTGTCTCCAGTGGGATGGGCTCCCTCTGTTGTATCTTGTTCACAGGCGTGAACGGCACAGCTCCACTATTTGCTGTAATGTGTCCCTGTCCACCCTGTAGCGCTCTACTATCTCCAGGTCTTGCAGCCCCTGGTAGGTCACCCTTGGTCTGAACACTCTCCTTCTCCTGTGAGACCTACGGTAGTTGTCGGCACCGTCCTCCGCAACTCCGTCTGTCTCTGCCACATACCTATGCATCACGGCCACGGCGGCACCCACCATATACATATTAAAAGTTCCCGTGTGTTTACACCCTACGGTGCGGCGTTTGGGAAATCGCTGTGTGTTGTGTGCATTCACACTTTATACTGTTGTGCTGTATACCCAGTGATGTCATTGGGTGTGTCTGTGCAGCCGTATCCATGGATTATTTTCGGTGTTTTACGGTTGCAACTGCAACGGTATTGCCTTTAGTGTTACATTACAGTTGCCTGCATTGGCTTAGCTTTGCATCTTACATTACTGCATCCTGCAGGCACATGGCATATGATGCATTTTATCTGCAGCCGCAGTTATGCTACCTCTGTATTTGGCTGTGCTATTTCGGTTCTTTGTTCTTTGCATTTCTACTACATCCCCTACTATCTTTGCATTCATATGCCTCCCCTTCCCGTTATGCAGGAGTCTGCATACAGAGTTGTCGGCTGCCGCCGTTTGCCCTTCCTGGATTGATTGGTGTTGATTGCTCATTACGGCTCCAATTACACTGCTTCCGCATTTCCTCATATTCTCCGCATTACCTTCCTATATCCGTGGCTGTTGACGGGAGGCGTCACATGACTGTGTTGGGGAACATAGTCATCCTCGTGCACATGCATCTGTGCGCATTATGTACTCTCAGCGCATCTATTTCCTCACACGCGGTCCTGCTGCTGTGATGTGCATTGTACAGCCCAGGTTTGCTGGCCTCCAATATGCTTCCTCCTACAGTGGCACACCCTCTGCGATTGACATGTATCTCATGTAGGCCACTCCTCGGTGTAGTACCGCTCGCCGTTTGCTCCATCCTTACACGCGCCAGCTTTGCGATTCACTATTATCTGCCTCATTTGCATGGCATTGACTGCTAATACATGGTTACGGGCGATCACTGCCACCACTCCTTGACAACCCTTGCGCTGGGGTTGGGCTTTCCATACATACTATGGTGTGTGGTGGCTGTACAGCTGATGTGTATTATACAGCTCTTTTAGGACATTGTCATATTATTTCATTGCTTTGCACCTTCTGTACACATATCCGGGGGTTCTGCTGTGGTTTCTACGCATACATGACATTTTGTCATTATTTACAGTTTGTGCATGTTTTCTTTGGACATTCTCGGTGCCTTTCGCCTTTGGCATATTGCACCTGTATGATACCTGACGTTGACAGCCTTCCGTTACTCCTTGGTCATGTTTGGGTAAATGTAAACCGTTTTTTTGGTTTACATTGCCGTGCCCTTACGCTACGCATGCCCCACTTCGTGAATCGCTATTTGCCTTCATTTGCATGGTGCAATACCGCACACAGTGTGATTAGCATACCTACGCCGGGGGCGGCGCAGGTCCGGCACAAGCCGGTAGTGCACGTGGGATTGCTTCTTACCTGAATCGCTCGGTGGCCATATTTGGCTTTATAACGCCGACGCTATGCTGGCACCTGGCGCAAGGTTCATGAATCCCGGGGAGTATCTAAAATGTCCTAATTAATTTTAATAATATCACAGACCCTATAAATGTCGGAAGAATATATTAAGGGCAATCTAATTGTCCCGTTTCCTTCTTGTACCTTGGCATCTTCAACACTTAATGTGTCTGCATAGTAGGGCTTACACTTAACCCCTCTCTCTTTCAGAGCATCAGTAATACATTTGTTAATGTATTTTTCTTGGTACCCTCTATCTAAGAAATCCATTTTCAGGGACTCAAGTGCTGTGTCTAATTGTTTGTCATCATTATGGAGTCTCATAACCCTAAATACTTGTCCTTTGATAACATTTTGAGAAATATGCCCAGGGTGCATACTGTTCTTATGTAGTAAATTGTTCCTTCTAGTAGGTTTCCTATAAATATTTGTTACTCTATGAGCCAGCTCTGTTTTCTTCATCATAACATCAAGAAATTCAATCTCTTCCAAAGAATACTTAAATGTGATTCTCAAACAAATCAGTTGATTGATGCAAATAATCAATACATTGCGTTAAATACTCAACTGATGCATTCCATAGCAGAAAGATATAATCCACAAACCTTGCATACCATAAAATATGCTCAGAAAAACCTTCAGCTTGTAGCAATACATCTCTCTCCCATTGTACCAGCACAAGGTTGGCGTAGCTGTTTGCACATGCTGTGCCCATTGCTACGCCAAACTTTTATGCATAAAATTGCTCTTCAAACAAAAAAACATTGTTCCCCGGTACAAGTTCTGATAATGCACATAATAAATTAATCTTATCAGTAGTAAAACAATGATTAGTGCTCATGAACTTCCTAATGTTTTCTATGCCCCAAGCATTGGGAATGACAGTAAAAAGGGACTCTATAGCCATTGTAACCAAATAATAATTAATGTCTAAGTTGGAGGTAGCTACATATAATTTCTGTAAAAGACTTCTGGTGTCTTTAAGAACTGTATCGCAAGTATCCACCAAGAAATGTAAGTTCTTTTCAATAAAAATTGAAAGTGGCTCCATTACCCAATCTTTTCCAGTTACTATTGGGTGCATAGGTGGGAGTATTACATTTTTATGCACTTTGGGTAAACCATATATTATTGGTACTAGTGGCTGCTTCACTTCAAAGTATTCAAAAAGCTTTTTGTCACTCATGCCAGTAATAAGCATATCAAACACATAAAATGATACTTTCTCAATGACCCCATTGGCAGTGGGTTTAGAAATACAAGTATAAGGAGCATCATCACATAACAAATTGCCATCTGTGTCCTGTACAATTCCCTGTCTAATACAACTATTCCTCCACCTTTTCTGCTGGTCTGATTTCTATAGATTTCATATGTTTAAGCTCTATGAGTGCAGCATGCTCACCACTTGTCAAGTTATAGTACTTATTTTTCCTTTTAGATTCAAATTCTTTCCTTATCTGCTTCTCTCACATATTTCAATAAATGTATCTATCTTAGCATTAGATGGTGGAATGTAGGTACTAGGTTTCTTAAAGACGTTAATATCATTATTATAGTAATCAATATTTCTTTCATGCAATTAACTTCCTCAGAACTAGCACTTTTGAATAAAGGCCTGTCATTTATTCTGGCCAGAGAAGCTAATCTAACAGATGTATTGACTGATTTAAGACTGTTTGGCAGAACCCTTACACTGAAAACTATGTTCCCTGACACTAGTAATAATCCTCAATCTGTTACTGCAAGAAAGCTGGACAAAATCAGAGAGAATGAGGGAGGTAAAAGGGCCAAAATTACAGACAGACATTATACACGCGCTGATCAACCTAGAAGGCAAATAGTATAACAGCAGGTTGCAACAGAACAGAATAGCTGCAGGATATAAAGGCCATCACTTAAATGTGTCAGTAGTTAGTACAATTCAGTGACTGCATTATAATATATGTTAGCACAACACCACAAATGTATGAGGAACAGATCAAGCATATGGGGCAAAATGCTGGACATTCTGCAAAAGCATGTACAGTGAGAGGTATGCAGACTGTCACCCTGTGTGTGGTGTAACATTATGTACCCCATTCACATATTAAGTACAGCAGGCAGCTGAGTAATGCCATGGATAGGTTCAAGGAAGTGCTGTACTGCGGAAATAGGTGCAGCTGCCAATGTTTGTAGCACACAAAATCCCGGAATGGAGTACAGGTAGTTCTGGCCTGACAGTCCCACTGTGCAAGCTCCTACATTCAGCTAACTTGATCGCAATTCTGTTGCCTCTCTATCACAAAGACCTGCTATGTGGTAATACATCTGTACATACAGACAGCTGCATATACAGTCTGTCTGTCCCTATCCCCATCCCCTACTCACATGAGTAGTGTATCTAGCAGTATGTACCCCAAATACATATAATACTGATATATATATATATATATATATATATATATATATATATATATATATATATTTAAATATATTACAGTGATACATAGACACTCTACATCTATATAACACATATACATAATGTACACACACAGCAACATATATAGAGACATCCCTGTTGTAGACATTTAAATATATATATATATATATATATATATATATATATATATATATATATATATGTGTGTGTGTGTGTGTGTGTGTGTGTGTGTCTGTGTGTGTGTCTGTGTGTGTGTGTGTGTGTTGGGGGGTATGAATTCCCCACATACCCAACAAAAGCTGTGGTTATCTGTACTCCCACATCAATGCAGTTGTCCAGAGGAACCAAACTAAGGCCACAACAGTACATAATCCACTCACTCTAAGACCCCTGTGCCTGTGGAATATCACCCATGTAGCCAGCACAGGTGAGCAGGTGGTGTAATGTACAATAGTTCCAGTGCAGGCCTTCAACAGGGAAAAATGTCCCTGGCTACATGTTTGCCTATTTAAGTGCGGCCAGCCACATATAGCCATACTGGTGACTGTACACACATAGCAGGGATATTAACAGGTACCCTACTCCTAAGACAGTAGAAACAATAACAGTACCAAGCAATATCACTCTGCAGGTCACAGATGCTGACCACCACAATTCTACTTTGTGCACTCCACAAGTAGAGTGCCTGCAATCACATATTCAGCCAATGTAATCTGTGGCACATGCCATAAGTACTGCGAGCTATAGTGTGTAACAGTAGATAGGTAGCTGTTCTCATCTCACAACAGCTAACTCACTCTGTGTTTGTATAAATATATCACCACAATGGACTTACCCTGATGGGCTATCCCCGTGCAGTAGTCATGCACTTTTTGGCCCTGTAACTAGCTCCTGCCCTCTAAATTACCCGACTCTGCACAGCCTGCTGATGTCATCCACCTTAAGCGTGGTGGCTGTCAATCTAATATTAGATAACCTCTGTGGCACATGTAATAAGTACTATGAAATGTAGTGTGTAACAGTAGATAGGTAGGGGTTCTAATCTCACAGCAGATAACTCAGAGTGTGCTTGTGTCTGTGTGTGTAAATTTGTCCAATTGCAGCACAATGGACATTGCCTCATGGGCTATCTCTGTGCAGTGGTTAGGCACTTTTTGGCTCTGTAACTAGCTACTGCCGTCTAAATTGTCCTCCTCTTCACAGTCTGCTAATGCCATCCATCTTAAGAGCACTGGCTGACAGTTTAATATCAGATAAACTTCCTGGCATATGTGATTAGTACTGAGACCTATAGTGTATGACAGTAAGTAAGAGTTCTAATCTCAAAGCAGCCAACTCAGTGTGTTTGTGTGTGTAAATATATCCCCTTGCTGCACTACAGATATGCCCATATGGGCTATCTCTGTACAATGGTTATGTATGTTATGGCCCTGTGACTAACTGCTGGCCCTAAATTGCCCTCCTCTTCATAAACATAACTGATGTTCACCACCTGTCTGACCTGACAAGGCTATTTGTAGATGTGTCAACTCCATCACCACACCTTCTCGATTTGTAAGTTCAGAAAACCCAGGTGACACATAGCAAGGGTAGCAGACCTTATCACAAAGTATGAATGCATGACTACGCTGACTGCCACCATTGTCTTTGATAGACTGTTCAACACATATCCACCTAAGGAGCCATGCACGTATACTGCCATACCTTGCTGATGTCAGATTTCTGCTGTGCTGTCATGCCATCTTGTGCTGATGTATCATTGTCATGTGCCCATAGTGTATCCCCTCAGACTCCTGGAACAGAAACATACACCAGTCCATGACACACCTGTCATTCTGTAACACTACCTCTAGTCCAACATCATGCAAAAAAAGATACACAGAGTGTGATGTGTAGTCATGACACATGCCAGCATACAGTGCCCACAACAAGTGGCATGGCAAAACAATACTGTACTACACAAGTACATGTCACATAATATAGACACGCTGTGCATCAAACACATAGCATTTCCCTGCATCAATGGCATGGATAGCAGGGATGTGTCACAGGTATCATCACATGCACAGGGTGTGGTGTGGGGGTGCCAGAGGCCTAGGCTATGCCAAACAGATGGCAGCATGTGTGTGAGTCAGCAAGGGGTGCGGGTTAGATGGGCCATAGAGAGGTGTCATTTGTGTCTGGCAGTGACCTGCATGTGACAGTGGTGTTTGAGTGTGTGCATGTACACTGTCAAGTCCAGTGTCACCCTTACACTTGTGTATATTGGACAGCTGTGGGTCATACATGGTAGAGTGGACAGTTCATTGTCTCCAGCCACAAACATGGGAACTGGCTTTAACAGGAGTAGCACTGGCACCACCATGCTCAAGGACAGATGCGGTGCTAGTACCTGACAGTGACTGCTGTCTGCTGAGGCTGTGTTCCCCATGGGACCACCCAGGACCATGTGCCCATGGCCTGCCATATTGTGGTGTGGACACTATGCTTCTCTCTGTAGCTTCTCTCTGTAGCACTGGAGGTACATTTCCACTACAGGAGCGTGACTGTGAATGGCCATGTGGACACTCAGCAGATGGTGTTGCTGACCTATGTCCACATATCGGATGCCCAATTCCAACCAGAATTTCCAGTACAGACAATATGTGGTCCAAGACAGGTACTGTCTCAGCCCACCATCTGTCCACTGCATCAGTGAACCGATCCATGGTGTCCCCAATGTGGTGGAGGTAGTCACAGATGTCAGACTATGCTGTGTCCATATCCCTAAGCATCCATCTGGTGTTGTGTTCAGAATATGCCTGTGCCTCCATGATGGCCAAAAACATATGCCAAGTGACCCGTGATGTGGCACCTGCACCAGGTGGTGGATGGACAGCAGTCCACCTACAAGAACCCCTGTCAATCTGCCTGTGTGGGACCTCACCAGCTCTCTGGCTATGGCCAGTGTCTACACTCACTGATGCCATAGTTGCCACACTGTCCCTGTTCAATGTCACCATTTTCTGACTATCCAGTATCTGTGGCCTTTGGGGACTGGGTATGTGTGGGCATACTGACTGTGTGCAGTGACAATGTTGGCAGAAGAGGAATGTCAACCTCTGGACAGATTCAGTCCTCGATGACCTCACCTGTGCCTCACTATGGCCACCATCCTCATCAGAATCTGATGAGACACTGACATCTGGTAGCGAGTGGGGCAGACTCCACCTGTGAGAAGCAAGACAAAAGCAGTACATTACTACCTGTACTATTATGTATAGCAATCCACACAGACTCATACATATGAGGTTCCACAAATGCATTACCAGTCCCACATCTCCTCATCTCTGCTGCCTTGCACAACAGACAACCTCGCACCAACATACACAGACAAGTCAAGCCCTTTATAATATGCACTTCAGATACATCCAATTAAAGTTAACAGTACAATATGGCTGTAAGGTATGCAATATGACACTGTACATGATAGAACTACACATAAAATCCAGTACACCTATCGAGAATGATCTGCCAGTACTAGTGTCACTGCCTCAGGTATGCACCAGCTCCCTTTTGTGTTTAAACAGGCATCTTGGAGTAATTGCCTCTTGTATACCAAGTTGTGTAGCTGCTCATAACTGTAAGTGTAAATGTGTCGATGATCATTCAAATACATACCTGAGATTACCCAGTGTATGATCCATAGTTAACTGTTCCAGAATGTAACATACAAATATTCTACTCTGGCTAAACATATTTGTATATAGGGCAATATGGCAGCCATTGTCTTTCGTAGAGTATATATGATCCATATAAAACAGTTTCTCACTTACCAGGTATGGGACCATGCATTTGGGTCACACCTGACAAACCTATAAAAAGGTGAGGGAGAGGTATTGTCAGCACCACCAAATGTTGCAGTACTGCAAGGTAATATGTACATATACCCACATGTGCAGCAGTTATTGTGATACTGGCTGTATTGCTTACATTCTGAGTATGTGTTCACAACTGAGCATAAACCCCAATCCCCCAATGCAGATAGACCTGACACCCATGTACAGGTATGTACAGCCTGCCACAATGACTGATACAGTATTACACTGTTGGACACAGCACACTTACCTTGATGCTCCTCTGCTGTGGACACTGTGGCACATGGGTACCTGTTATTTAATCGATCATCCTAAATGTCGAGTATTGGAAGATCTAACTGGGAAATTTGAAAAATAGAAATGTCGAAGCCATGGAAATTCTAATTCTTTCCCAGAAAGAATTCAGTTGGCTGTTCTGAGCATGTGGCCCAGGCTGGTATGACCCTGACCTTGAGTAGCATCTTACCCTCACCAAGAATGATGCCACAATATGAAGACAAGATGATCAATTTCAACAATTGGCTTAAGTATTGGTGTCATTCAAAGGGGATCCAATGCCTGTCAGCCTGGGATGACATGCTCGACAGGCCACGATGCTTCACTAGGGATGGCTTGCACCTGTCACCCCTGGGCTTTCAGATATTGGCAAAGGCTCTTGCTACCCCCATAGTGCCTTTTTTAGGCAAGGCTCAAAAGACAAACCCACCTCCATAGGTGTCACAAGGGATAAGAAACTAAGAGTAATGCTACTCAACGCCAGAAGTCTAAACCTCAAGATGCATGCACTCGAAACTCTCCTTAGCATGGAGAACATCGATATCTGTGCAGTAACAGAAACCTGGTTCAAGGCTCCCGAGAGCACCCCAGCACTACCAGGTTATACCTCATACCATGCTTTTTGGCCCCAAAACCTGGACCGAACCAGAAAAGGAGGGGAAGTATCAATATTCGTCAAAGAGATACCCACACCTCCAGGTTGGTGGCACAGCACGAAGCATCAGAGACTATCCATGTGCAACTAACAGTGGGTAAAACTGCCTTCCAGTTTATAGCCTGCTACAGACCACCCTCCCAAACCCAGGAAACCCACTCAGCCTTCCTGAGAACACTGGAAAATATGAAGGTCTCTCCAAACACCATTATATTGGGCGACTTCAACTACCCAAACATAGACTGGGAGCATTACTCTAGCTCCAACACCCTAGCTCAAAGGTTCCTAGAATTTATAAACTCAAATGCTATGGAACAACTTGTTACCACTCCCACAAGAGGGGAAAACATACTGGACCTGATCATCACCAACATGGGGACTCTATGCTCCAGACCAGTAGTGTATCCCTCACTGGTAAGATCAGACCATAAACTAATCTCACTGGATATTCACATCCCAACCCCACCCCCTGCCCAGAAAACCACACTGAAAAACTTCTCTAAAGCAAATTTCACTCTCCTCAAAACTGAGGTGGTATCCTTCAAAGCCCCCGGGCCTGTGGAAAATACGGCCCAGACCGCAGAATCCTTTATAAGCGCATTCTATGAACACCTTCAGGAATGCATGGATCATGCAATCCCAAATAAAACCAAGACCCAATCCTCCAAAGGCAGGCATCCTGTCTGGTGGACCCCAGCCATAAACAAACTATACAATAGAAGGAGGAAGCTACTACATGATAGAGCAAAATCCCAAAAAGGGAAGGCACCTCTGATCAGTGTTAGCAAAAAACTATGGGCACTCATAAAATCGTCTAAGGCCAGCTTCAAGAGAAAAATTGCACAGGACACTAAGGATAATCACAAGGCTTTCTTTAGTTATTTTAGGAACCTGGGTGGGAATTCCCAGATATGCTCAGAATTAGTCCAAAATGACAAAAAATACACCAAACCCACAGACATTGCCAACATCCTAGCTGACAGGTTCAGCGCAAACGTCTCCCCCCTCCCACCACCAAAAGGGCAAATATCTATCCCAGCAGAGTGCTGCCCCCCTGACATCTCAGATGCTCAGGTAAGAGCCGCCCTCTCCAAAGCAAAAAACACAGCATCAATGAGACCAGACGGTGTCCCAGGCTGCGTCCTACATGAACTCCAAGAAGAGCTAAACTCAAACATAAAACTACAGTTCAATCTCTGCCTTACCACAGGATATGTACCCAAAGAGTGGCGTACAGCAACAGTGGTCCCTCTCCACAAAGGTGGTGCCTCAACGGATCCTGGAAACTATCGCCCCATAAGCCTGACTAGCTTGGTCTGCAAAGCTATGGAAAGCATCATCATGGACCTCATAAATAAAGATATTGGGGACCTACAGACACTGGATCCTACCCAGTTCGGCTTTGTTAATGGCAGATCCTGCCTCTTAAACCTGGTTGATTTCTTTGAAACAGTCACCAAGGCCATTGACGAGGGGAAGGTGGTCCACACAGCCTACCTGGACCTCGCAAAAGTCTTCGATACAATACCCCACTCAGGCATTATAGATAAGCTCACCAGCTTAAATATAAACCCCTGTGTCACTAGATGGGTTGCAAACTGGCTCAAGGACAGAATCCACATGGTTAGAATTGCTGGAGCCATGTCAGACTCCAAACCAGTTACAAGTAGCGTCCCACAAGGCTCAGTCCTGGGACCTCCCTTGTTCGGTATATATTTCTCGGAGGTACAGGCCAACATGGAAGGACTGTGGCTGACAACGTTCGCAGATGACTGCAAACTGGGTGCCATAATTAACTCTCCAGCCGACACAAGCATCCTACAAAAGGGCCTCATAGAAACAGACAACTGGTGCCAGAGCCATGGCCTCAAGCTAAACGCCAAAAAGTGTATAGTCATCCCCTTTGGCAAAAACAAAGTGCCCACAAATTACCACATAGATGGTAATCCATTAAGTATTGAAGAAGTAATTAGGGACCTGGGGACCCAAGTTGATAGCAATCTCTCATTCGACAACCACATGGCCAAAGTGGTTAGAAAAACATTTTATATAGCTCACCTAATAATGAAGGGATTCACATCTAGATCAGGGGAGGTCATCGTGCCTCTTTACTCATCCCTCATCAGGCCCATAATTGAGTACAATGCCCCTTTTGGGATGCACCTTACCAAACACCTGCAGCAACTGGAAAGACCCCAAAAGTACCTCACCAAGAGGATCAAAGGGCTCAAACAGATGCCATATGCTGCCCGGTTAAAGAAACTCCAGCTCTACTCAGTGGCATACCGCCTGCTCAGAGGCGATCTGTGCCTGACGTATAAAGCCATGTCCAACCCAGAATTAATGAACATGCTGCACCTCAGAAATTCCAAATCCCATCGAACTACGTGCAAGAGAGACTTAAACCTCAGCACTGAAATAAATAGGACATGCTGGAGGGACAGATTCATAACCCAGAGGCTCCCTTCACTCTGGAATAAAAGCCCAGTCCAGGTTAGGCAGAGTCCCTCATTGACTCTATTCAAGAGGAATCTTGATGAGTGGATGGGGGATCATAGGTTTACCCCGGGTATCACTTCTGTGTCACTGTTAGACAGAGACACATTATACTAACCTCGAAAAAGGGCATAGCAAAATTAATTTAAAATGGGTGGCAAAAGCCAAACACACTCTGGCTAGGCTTATAAATGCCCTAGGGCAGATAGCCTAGTATGAACCTATGAACCTATGAACCTATGGTAATCTTGTGACTGACGGATTATGCACTATTAATTACATAATGTGAAATCATGACACTTGAGAGACAGGTATGTGTACAGTACAGACACTAAATAGCTTTCATGCCTTCATTGGCAGGCATGGGAATAGAAACCAATAGCAGTGACTGCAGGAGACATCTGCATAGAATTTATTAATTGACTGCAGCAATGTTTAGGTTCATAGGTTCATAGGTGTGTACTAGGCTGATGGCCCTGGGGCCTTTACAAGCCTGGCCATAGGATTACCCTGGCATCATGCCACCCAACCTTAGTTCCCATTGCCTCTGTCAAGTAGGGCCACTGGAGTTATCCCCATGGTGAATTTTATATTTCCCATCCACTCATCAAGATTTCTCTTGAAGAGGGTCAGCAAGCTGCTCTGCTTGACATGTATGGGAAGTCCATTCCATAGCATGGGCAGTCTCTGAATTATGAACCTGACCCTCAAGTACATTCTGTTGATTGTGGTAATGAGGTTGAGGTCTCCGAAGCATGTGGTGCAGAGGGATTGAGATTTCTTTAGATGTAGCATTTCCAACAAAGCTGGGTCTGACATGGCTTTGTTTGTCAAGCAGAGATCAGCTCTAAGTAGGCAATATGAGACAGAGAATAGTTGGAGTTTTTTTTTTAGTCTGTCCATATAGGATATAATTTGCAGCCATTAGATTTGCATTCTACAGCTATGCCAGTGTTATACTTGACTGCCGCTCCTTACCTTACAGCTAAAAGCATACAGCTCTGCTGCAATGGTTATGATAACACAATCCTGATGTACACCATTTTCCTTGGTGTTATTGATGTTGTTTCATGTTTTTATTGCAGTACAGCTGGAATTATTCTTTTATTACAAGACAACTCTAATTCCACATTTATTGCACTACAACCTTTACTGTATATACTTTAATGCAGTTATTGGTATTGTTTCATGTTTTTATTGCACTACAGTTGGTATTATTCATTTATTGCACTACAGCTCTAAGTCCACATTTATTGCACTACAAACTTTGCTATATATACTTTATTGCAGTTGATGATTTACTCTTTCTTGCTTAATTCACTACAGTTACCATAATGCATCCGTACTCACCACACTCATGGCACAATCTGACCAAGTGCCCAGCATGTGACTTAACATTGTTAGCACTCTCAGATACAGCTGTTGAGGGAGAATCACACCATATGCATAACAGTTTTACAGACATTCAGAGTACATATTGGTAAAACAGATGAAAAAGTACTTATTTATGGGGCATTCCCAGCCCTCACGTCTTGGACCAGATGTCCAAGAGTCCTCTCTTCCATCTTTTCAGGTCATCATGGTAAAACAACACTGCTCACCTGTATGCAGGATACCAGTGATACTGGTGAAATCTCTGACCATTTGGCCCCAGACCTCTGTCTTACACTCGGAGCACTGAAAACCACTATGCAGCAGCCTGTCATCATGGTTTTGCATGAGGAGCCCAGCCATGACCCTGGACTACAGAATGAGCCAACACTGCACCCAAAAGCACGCATCTTCACCACTACCAGCCATAGTATACTGTCAGTGACAGAACTCCAATGGATTCTGCTGTATTCCTGTCTATTGGGCTTAATATAGGCTGTTTTATGGCCCTTACATGTCATTGGGCACCACACAAACCAGCCAAGTAGATCCAAGCAGTGCACAGACATTGGCAGTTGTTACCATGTTTATGTGGTGCCTAGTAGGTCCAAGCATAGTTGAGCAGAGTGCAGAGGAGCCATATTTTATAAAGTAAATGCATAATATGTATATCAGAATTATATATATATATATTTTTCCATGCATTCAAACACTGGACCTACTGCACATGAAGCTGTAAATCTACTCATTTAGCTACGAGGATATTAAGAAATCCAGTATACATTCACATATATCACTGAGCTACCTATAAGCAGTGCTGAGCACCACATGCTTAAACACACCTTTAAATAAATAATTAATTGCATCTGGTTTCTATTTTTAGATTCTGGTAAGTGTCTGCTATCTTGTATATGAGTGCAGCATGGCATTGCTGTGCTCTCTGCCACGCCATGTAAACATGCTATTTAAAAGAAAATAAAAGAAAAATAAAAGAAAGGAAGAAAAAAATAAAAATAAAACAAAGAACATTGCAGGGAGTCTCATTCTCATCTGCAGCCATGGTTAGCACTACACCTCTCCCTACACTGATTCAATAGCTGTGCTCCTCAGCTCTCCTTCGGCAATGTGCCATCATTAATATGCACGTGGAACAGCTGAGGGGTAATCGTGACCACAAACACAGATACATTCTGTGTTGCCCCTATACAGTGCCTACATGGATTTTATTAAATCCTGGGGTGTATTTCTTTATCCACAGACAGAGCTGACTCCTATCATGTCATGTCCATCATACCTCCAATCAACCTAAGTGGGGAAGGAATGGTCCAGGCAGTAGAGAACATTTAAAGAAAGTTTAATATTTTGTACAAGCAGGTTGCTATTTGAGATTCTTGAATATAGAAACACTGCTATAAAATCTATAGCACTATTCCCAGCTCAGCTTCTTATGGACAGAAGAATAAAATTCTACACCTTACCTTAAAATATATATGTTAGTTTCTGACTACAAAGCAAACAGCTCTTGAACTGTTACAGGCCAGAAAATAGAAATGCAAATTTTTGTATGGCAATACTGCCAAAAGTGGAAAATGAATATGTCAAAATTATGGTTAAGTTAGTGCTGGTAACAAAATGCCATGCAAATTACAGTAATTGGGCATTCTTGTTCTCCCATGACTTGTATAGTTCAAGAAGATAAATACACATATATTGAACTAGAAGGCATCCTCAGACATTTTCAGACATACATTTTCTTTAGGCTTCATCTGGAGCAAATCAGGACTCACAGAGGACTTGTTCCAGTCATCAGAAGGTTGTTCAGTTGTATCATCCAGTTCGGAATTATTCCAGATGTGCTGAGTACAAGAGCTACCATAAGAGTGAGTCTTCAGTGGTTCTGATTTGAGTAGAATAACCAACCCAACGATTATAATAAAATGACCAGTAACTGTAAATACTCAAAATATAGCCATCTGATATAAAAAAAAAAACACTGATACTGGGACTGTACATTGTTAAAAAAAGTTTTACATTTTTTGCGTTCTAAGTATGTTCATATGATCCATACGGTTAGATCATGTAATATAACAGTTATGAAGCAATGCATACAATAATGCAATTAGCATTTTCATGAAGGGGTAACCAATTTTCTTTAATAAAAGGGGGTGTCATATACAGCATATGTGATTAATGTAGTAAACATTTGCAGGATTAATGTAAATCAGTCAAAGGCATGTGACCTTTGGTTTGAATATTTTCTTCAGTAAACTTTTCAAGTGAACAAAATGTTCTTATCTGTGTTATTTACTATTTTTCAAGTGCATATTTTGTTAACATAACTTGCTGACATATCATCACACGGTCTTGGAATTCAGTTAATCTGTTCTTTTCCCACTAATATCTCTGGCTGTTTTAGCTTTAGACCTTGTGTACCTAGGTATTGTTGTCAAATATGCTCAGCACAGGATTGGAGGAGATTTGGTATTTCATGTGTTTGGTGATCAACATTGGGATCAGTACCTTAACTGGGGAAGGATAACAGCTGCTGGGGTATGTAGCTCTCACACATCAGTACTTTAGCCATAGGACTGACAGATTCACAGTAGAACAGGAATTTTTAAACTTTTTTTTTTGCATGCAGTGATATTTTTGCAGTTTCCAATTACCACTGATTGATTGCCTACCGCTTCTACAGCGCAATTTATAGTTTTGTTTTTCACTGTAGTTTCCCCACTTTCTTTTTGATATTCATTTACAATGTCCTTTTTCCCTGCATGCTTTCTTCACAATGGTATACATGTTAAGTCATGCTTCCTTTTTGTTACGTATCATGCCTATGTAGCTGGTTTAAGTCTCTCCATTTATTTTTCTCTTGATGTCTATTTTATTATTATTATAATAATTATTATTATTACTATTGCTATTGCTATTGTTATTATTAGCTGCATTCTTCTCCTGTTTCCTTAGTTTATGTGTGCTCTATGCACCCAACTAAAGTACTGCCAATGGCTGTTTCTTCACTTTCTGGCTACACTGTTCAACATTACTTCTATTTTGATAACTACATTTTATTTCTTTTAGGATGAAAATTATGACCACAGAGGTAATGCATATAAATCTACCCTTAAACACAAACAATTGTATTAAAGTTGCTTCTCCGAAATGATAGGTCCAAGAAGAAAATACAGCCTTATGAACTACTGTTATGTGGCTCCCACGGCCTATATTAGGCCAGTAAGGAGTTAGCTTACAGAATGGGAGACAGGTCCCTATTCTGCTGATTGTATATCTTACCTTGTATCTGCTCTTGGACCAGTTGCTGACAAAGGATTCCTATAGACAAGGAAATTTTTCTTGTAGGAAGAAACATAAAGGAAAATCATGTCAAATGTCTTTTTCAAGTTCAAAAATATTATGCTGGCAAACATTTCATTAATCAGTTCTGAATGCATAAGTCAGTCAATGAGGAACAATGCATATCAACTCCTATACAGTGAATGGCAACCCTGAAACCCTGATATTTATCAGTAAGAAGCCAGCTTTTATTAAGAAAACAAAATAAGTGCCTTTGGATTAAGTTTTGAAAGAGGATTCATTAAGGCTGTAGACTTATTGGGGACACATGCTCTGTATTCCCTTCCTTTATGGAGATGCAGCACGTTTGTTTCTATCTATATGCCTGGCATTATCTCTTCTTTGAGTATTCTCTTAATTAGATCAGTTAGGGACTATTAAAGAGTGTCAGTACCCATTCAAAACAAAGTTTTTAAAGTGTATTGGTCATGTTCTGAAGCAAGTGTCAGTAACAAACCACTGAAATCCGATATAAGTACCTTACCATATGCAATTCCAAATTATAAATATCCCAAATGGATCACTAGAAATTCTTAACTGATTCCAATGAACCTTTGTTACACCTTAGTAGTAAATCCTCTTCTCAGGAGGAAAAATTTAACAAAGGCTGTCTTCTTCAAAAGTCTTTATTAGTCAAAGGATTACCGCTTATACAGATCTTCAAAAGTTACCATTTGTAATACAAATTAAAGTGAGTTTGCCTTTAAGTATGCTTGGGTAGTGGGAATAATTAGCTGGCTAAAGCTCACATATGATTGGCTGAAACAGGTCATTATATGGAAGGATCTTGTTAGATGGATTTCTTAATCTTTCATTTACCTATGAGCATTTGGCTGTCCAGACCACTGTTCTTACCCTTCCAAATCAATTTACCTTAAAAATCAAAAGCGTAAATATTTCCATTTCAGTGAAAAAGAAAATATTGCATATAAAAGCTAGTGTGACATTCTATATTCCGGTGCAGTTCCTTTAATCCAGGTTTTTTTTTTTTGCTTAATTCATGATAGCTTTTACGTTTCATTACACCAGTCTAATGTAGTTTAGTCAGATCATTTTCTGAAAAGCACTTTCACATAATCATCTTTAGAATATCAAAAATTCCTTTATACTGTACCTCAGAGCAGCCAGATCAGTCCTTTGGCATACCTTAGTGATACAAGTAAGCCCATATAGAGTGACCTTGCTGTGGAAGAATGTAAACTATGCAGCGCTATCTATAACTGTATCCTTCAACATACATGACTCCCTTTGTAACTACTACGTTGACAATCCACCTCTAAAAATTCATAACAACATCAGGGATCTGGTGACCAATGTTGACCTTTGATCATCCCATATCTACTATTATAAGGAAGTGCTGTTTCATTGCTCAACATATTTATATAAAGGTATGGTGTGCAGGTCTAAGGATGCAATCATTTCACAGTAGTCAGCACACATTAGGTTAATCATTAAGTATGATACCCATTTCAATTTGTACTTGTCCAAACACTTGCCACAACTAGATTGACCACAATGCTATTTCACTAAGAAAATAAAAAGCCAAAATCATAAAAAACTATGAAGCCCATCCCAGAGACTTCTCTGTTTCCTCAGTATCATAAAGGGTACCGATAGGCAACCCCTGCCTCATGTATAGAGCTTCAACACACCATATTCCATCAGCTCTATTACACATTCATAACTCATAAACATCTACTCATGGGATCGCAGTAGTGCCTACAACATAAATACAACATGTTGGAGAGATAGGCATGTATCACAGAGAATTCCACTTCTGTGGAAGTATTTTCACAACCGTATAAAGCAAAGTATTTCTATTACTCTATTCAAATGTAACTTGGATGAATGAATTGATAATGCCAAATTTACTCCAGGTTTAGCACCCTTGTCCCTCATGGATAGGCCAACATTAAAATATGACAACATATCCTTGCTCTTCTCATCTCTGGTTAATTTGTTGAGTGTAAATGAACTACTCTGTGCTCATTCAATTTTTTTAAAAGCCACTTAGCTAGATATAGTAATTGTCTGAGGCTAAGAAACTGTAGTAAGAAGCTTACACTTAGAATACAGAAACATAACATAAATATAGATGTCCGAAAAGTAAAATGGAAGTGTGCTTTGTTGTTATAAGGGTGGCTTGCTATTTTAGAGGAAGTAACATTATAATGTGCTACTATAAAACTTGATATGGCCATCATTGGAGTGGGATGGTAGGATTAATGAAGTTCTACTCTTAAACGACAGATAACTTTAAAGACTATTTGAGTGCCCTGTGCATTTCTGTATAAGCCATTTAAAGTAAGCAAATAAACATTTGATTTAGAGGCTAGTGCGTGATCCATAAACTGAATCAGTTAAAAATCTGTGAAGATACAAAGCATAAATACGTGTGTGTATATATATATATATATATATATATATATATATATATATATATATATATATATATATAATATATATATATATATTGTGTTATAAATGCAACACCGGTTAGTCAGATGAAGTAAATGATGCACACAAAACTTTTGCCTGCAGAAAGATTAACAACAATGCTAAAATGATGTGTTTATTTTTGGTCAGCAGTGACATTCAGGTTATAAGTGTGTGACTTCCTGTGCAACTGTTGGTACTTCATCTAAATGATGTAATGATTTGTGGGGATGTTGTTTACAAATGTGTAAAGCAGAAGTGAAAATAGAGACATAGCTGATTACAAAATTCTAAGCAAATGTATGAAATGCTGTATAGTATATTGTTAATTGTGAAAAGTGATTTGCTTGAAATGCTTTATGCATAGCTTCAAAAAATACAGTAAACGTACTATGTTAGCAATGCAATCAGCACATTGATTGTGCCATGGCATGCAAATAATGCTATCTAGTTCCATATATAAGCTACAACAGAGACTCAAGGATCGTCCTTTCATCTCTACTTTCTCTCTAGAGTCCAGAGGCATAAATAATAACAAAATGTGCAATACCAGTGATGGACTTGGTTCTAAATTAACTTCTGAATAAAGGTTGCAATTCTTATTAGAAAGTTAAATATAATTAATTAATTTATTTGTGTTTGTCTATTTTTTGCACAAGTGACTAGAAATGTGCAAGTGGGACTTTACTATTTTCACTAAAGAAAGCTCAGAAAACAATACACATCAATAAAATATCTGAAAGAATATAAGACAGCATACAATAAGTTTCAAATTAGTGTGAACATACATTGTGCCAAAATATTGAACACTAATTTGAGACTTAGTTGTAAACGTAATTTAAAAATGCATTGATAAGAAAAAAAAGTGCTTAATAATGCTATTGGTTTTAAGTGTGTCATATATAGTTATTACATACTCTGTAGATGTTACTATATGGGGAAGTACAAATAATACATTTCAATATGAGTGATACAGCTAGTATTTAGGTTTGAGAGGTCCACAAAAGACTAGCAATGAACTACTAGCAAATATTTACTGTTAAAAGTTTTCCTTAATAAAACAAGCCATTAAATGTAATGTTTACGTGGAACACAGTTTTTATTAACAGCTGATAAGTAATTAAGTGATATTACAGACTGACAATTCCATTGTACCGATGCATATTTATTTTAAAGATATCTAAAAGGATATCTAAAAGTCGTTCTTTTCAGGGATGTATTGTAAAACATGGATTGACTTGTTCCAAACTCTGTCAACATGTTTTATAATGAAAATACCCATATTTGTTCCTTGTTCTGAGCATTTGTGTTAACTGTCCGGAAGAAGTGCTAAATACTTAGTTTATATTGTCCCACAGTAGAATATTAACTAATCAGAACACTCAGAAGTGTTCAAGAGATTATGAGCAAATACTAATTGAATTTGGAACAATTGCTGTTAAAACTCCAAAACCCCTGTGACATCTAAGGGATACTTAATGGTATTTTCTACAATGATACTTACCAGTGAACTTACCTTCCCTATTTCAAGCCAGCTTAGTAGCAGGGACTGTAGGATATTCTTAAGATGTGCTGAATATAGTAGCAACAGGTGTTAATATTTATTATGAGTAGATAGCTGAACACTAGGTTTTAGACTAGCCATTATCTGTTTTTAGTAAAGTCGCTGATTATCAATTATAAGACCAGATAATTTTGTTGAAATTATTTCTTCATTTGACTACTTTTCTAAAGACATTATGGTAAATCTATGTTCAGATGGGATGGAGGTACACAGATTGTCTATGCATAGTGCCGTGATGATAGAAAGATAGTGAATTTGATTCTTGCTTGAAAAAAACAAAAATAGTTTTACTCAGTGTAGTGTTAAGATTCAGTCCAATAAGTGTACGTTATAACTGCAGAAATCAGAGTTGAATTACAGTTTGGCACTGACTGCAGTGACTACACTATGGGCAAGAAGGACTGTAGAGTATTCAGCATATTACACCAACCTGGATTAATCACAATGATAGACCATCTAATTCATAGAGAGATTAAAAAAGAGCAACATTGGTACCTAGCCCTAAGTCAGTTCAATAGTAAAAGTCATTATTTTTGAGATGACATAATCCCATGTGACTGACTAGTGTCTTTCTTCCAGGAAGATTCGGCAATAGATGTACTGCATAATGTCAGGTAGGGCAGTATCAGTGCCTTGGTTAGGCCTGAAACCAAGTTGTATTTTGTAACTGTGCATATTTTTCTAGATTTTTTTATAAAGAAAGCAAAAGTTATAGGACAATAACTGTTCATTCCAAAGGAGGCTTCTCCTTTAAGTAAGAATGCAATAGGAAAGATGACTTACTTGATAAATTGGTTAATAATATTGAAATTAGGGAAGAATAGTGTTTCCAAATATTTTTTAAGAATTCAGGGAGTGAAATTGTCAGTTGAAGCTGATCCAGGTTTTGACTTTAAATATCTACACTAAACATTATAAACATTAAACATTATAACATTATTTGCATTGTAAAGGCAGGATGTCACACTGTGGAGAAATGTATCATTCAGCCCTTTGACTTGTTACCAGGGACTTTTATTTTACTATACTATAAAAAATTCTAAATTAAATAGCAGTCCCAGTGTCAGTGTCACTTAAGTAAGAAAAAGGTGAAGATGTGAGCTTTGTCTGACTTAAGTAGCTTTTTTATATACCAGAATGTATTTGAAATGATGGGGTGTATACACTGCTACTCAAGACAAAAGTCTAGTTGCTATTCAAAAGTAACTTTTTATTTGGATGCAGGACTCACAAAGTTTGACAAGTTTAGCTTTTAGTTTGGTATCTAAAGATGGGCCACAGATGATTTGTGTCATGACCTCGATCTAGGCTGCAATCCAGGGGCAGTATTAGACATACATCTATACCATCCCTACAGATGAGATAAAGTGTTATTTAGTGTTGTGGTGAACATGATGCTGTGATCCAGGAAAATAATCTATCATAGTTTTCAGACTCTTCACTGTGAGTCACAAAACTAAAAAAAAAAAACATAACTGTGATCCTCAGAAGATAATGATGTATGAAAATCACTGTTATAAATAAAAAGCTTTTTTTAACGTGATCAAGGCCTCCTGCATTCCCTATACCCCTGACACTTAAATATAATTTGGAGGTTGTCATGCATCAGAGAAGACAGGCTATTCCATCACTCAGCAGTTTTAGAGTTAGTATGTATTTCTTCATAATTACACTTTCATTCCTGCTGTTCCGAGGATTACAGTTGTGGTCCTTGAAATCCAATAGGATCCTTAATAGATTTGTTAAAGACAAAGTAGGCAGTTATGTGTAAATGCTAAAAGTAGCTTGTTGGTATGATAACAATATGGTTTGAAATGGTGGCCATTTTACAGATATAAATGACTTAGGATTTTGTGAGACATACAGCTGAAGGGCAGAAGCCCTAAAAAAGCCCTGGTGGTCATTAACCTAGTCTGTGTGTGTGTGTGTGTGTGTGTGTGTGTGTGTGTGTGTACACACACACACACACACACACACACACACACACACCAATGAACATCTTATAATGTGGTCATATTTATACAATGTAGAACCAGAAAGGCTTACTGTACTTTGAAAGTAGCCATTTTTATAAACATTAAAGTTTAAATTAATTTATGCAACATCATTTATTTGAATTATATTTTGGTATAAAATAAGCAGTCTTCCAATAGTTGCATGTGCATTAAATATATCAGAAAGCAAATTCTGTCTGAATTTTAAATGTGACTGCTCTAGCACTTACAATGTTGTGTAAAAATAAATAGATTCTAGAGTAAAATAATAAAATTGTTAAAGCTATGAGCTATATTTTAATGAAATTAAATATATCTCTGTAAGTTTGACATTTGTAAATTATTTTCCAAAAATTTTCAGCAAATTCAGTTTGTGGTATATGGCACTATCATTACATCAAATAATCACAGAAAAAACGGCATTTTGCAATTGTTCTATGGACCTTTTTTTGCTGCTGCTATGTGAAATCAATTTTCAAGATGAAATATTACAGCAACATCATAGCATTTTATAAGTTGATGTCCCAGATGTGGTATGCTGAACAGGTATTTCTTCAACATTTAAAATCAGTAAATTTATAATCAGTGTTGACATGCTTTAGGGAAAGACTAGAAGTTCAGCTCTGTGGGTTAAGATTATAAACTGATAGCAGTCACTATCTTATAGTGGTGGGTTTAATTCCTTCAATCTCTGCTTGTATACTGCATGACTCTGAGATAGTCACTTAACCAACGGGTGCTCCTTGGATACGTCTGTGCTAAATTGCAAAGAGAAAAAAATAAATGCATGTTCATAACTTTGGCAGTAAATACAATTTTCTACTAAACTTTCAAAATTCAAACCATCCAAGGTGGGAACTACTGGTTGATAACTTATTGTGTTTTTATCTGATTGCCCTGAGGGTCTAACATTAGAAAAGTCATTCATCCTGCTGGTATAAAATAATTACATTTTTGTAATATTGTGCTCATTTATTCAGAGCTTCATTGTAATGGGCTTGGACACCAGTGACTGCAAGACCTGGATTGCTTCTAAAACCATCTGGACCTACAAAACTGATATAAGTATATTTTATGCACTTACTCTGTTTCAGTGACATTTAACAGTTCTGTGCTTCATTTGTTTATTTTTCTGAATTTATCACTGTTTGTCAGTGCACATTTGTTAAAGAAACTATCTGTTTGTTACTGTACTGTTCTTAGGTTGTTTTAACAGTATTCTGCAAAAGTTGTTCTGATTCTGCCAAAATATTTCAAAGTTTTACAAAGTTTTTGTGTGTTGTGAACATTTTTCAGGGTTAGTAAACTTATTTCCAAGGATTCCTGATATTGCAGGAATTCATACTTCTGTTCTAATGCATTCATTATTGCATTTGAGCTCAAAGCCAATTTGTTTTAGCTTGGGAGGGTTCTTTTGTACTCTGGTAGGAGCAGATAACCAAATTCAACCATTCCATGGTGGGAACTATTAGTCAATAGCTTATTTTATCTTTATTCATAGATTCATAGCTTAGTACTAGGCTAACTGCCATCATGGGCCATTTTAAGCTTAGCCAATTACCCCGTGTGAAAATCAAACCCTGTACCTTGTGCTTCTAAGGTAAGCACATTAACCATTACACCAATCTCCCACCCCCATCTGGTTGGCCTGAGGGTTTAACTTTTGAAAAGTCTTTCATCCTGCTGGTATAAAATAATTAATTTTTTGTAATATTGTTCCTCATGCTTGCATATAAGCCAACCTCTCCAGTTTAAAATCCTCTATAAGAAATGCTCTTCATAGTCTCCAACTGTTCACAGCTGTTCAAAGAGCTGGCAGTTTGTGCAGAGGGAGGTACCTCTACAGGTCATCTAATAGTATACTACTAACCACTCTCACGTTGACCTTTAAGTGACACTCCCTTACTCCTTCCCATCTACAAATTGTGTTACCTTGCCTTACATAGCATAGGCTAGATTCAGACCTGCTGAATCTAGACTATTTGGTATCACTGTGCTCTTAAACCAGCCATCTTACATTAAGAGGGCCTCCCTGCACTCATGTGGCAGAAGTGTATAACTGAGGACCCATCTGAGTTGGAGATTGCTGGAGAAAGGCTCAGTGTGGGGCTTTCCCATTGGTAGTTGTGTTAAAACTGTTTAAATATGCCTATATATAAGCCTCAGGTTTGTGCTCAGTTTACAGGAACTGCTCAGTTTTTTTTTTGAAACTTTAGCCAGAGGTCTGAAAAACAAGTAGATTTTAAGCCAGCACTGCACTTTGTTAACTGTATTTAACTGAATTACTGTTTCATTTTTACTGTTTGTGACTAAGTCCAGCTAGCCCACTTCCTTCCCAAATGCCACATTCTTGCCATAATGGACAGGCAGTTTCCCATCATTTCTTCTGCCAGCTTGATTGATATGGGCTTCTTGAGAAAATGTAGCAATGTATACTGACAACTATTTACTCCTAAACCAAACTAACACCCTATGTGAGAGATGTAAATACACTGTGGAATTGGAGTCAATTCTCTCACGTAAAAACAAACTAGATATCAAACAGGTTGTCAGCACATATGCTTCACCTCTCACGCAAACCTCACCTCTCACACAAAATAAGGCCATGACATATAAACCCACATAGGTGGAGGTACTCACTAAAACCCTACCAAAACAACACTTCCCAAATGCAAACCACCCACACTCACCACGAAGCAAAAATGAACAACTACACATACCAACACACACACCCCTGTCTTAACAAATAAGGTTCTAAGGAAAAACACATCAAATGTCTTGGTCATAGGTAACTCGATACTGAGACACACAGACACCCCCTTCACCAGATTGGACAAAGTGAAGGCCACGGTCAGCTGCCTATTAGGTGCCAGGATCTGATAAATTATGCATGCATTCAAGTCACTCAACAATAAGTAGCATTATAACTCTGTTATAATACATGTTGGAGAGAATGACTGGAGATGCACCTCTTTGGACTATATGAAGAGAGACATGATGGAACTCTCTGATTATGTGTGCTTGACAGTTATGTCCCTAGCACTAGGCAGTAATCTACCCCAGTCCTAGGATGATGCCACAAAATAAACAAAAGTTCAGCTTCTGGTATCAGTCCAGGGGGATCCAGTATCTGTCAGCCTGGGAGAATATGATAGGCAGATCTTGCAGCTTTGATAGAGATGGTATGCACCTGTTCCCCCAGGTTTTCAGATACTGGCAAAGGCCCTTACTTCCCCCATAGTACCTTTTTATGCAATGTCAAAACAACAAATTTTCCAACATAACAAAATCTAATTGGGATGAACGCAGGGTCATGCTGCTTAGTGCTATGAGTTTAAACACAAAACTGCACTCCCAGGAAGGACTCCTCACCTTAGAAGATACTGATGTTTGTGCAGTTACCGAGACATGCTTCAAGACCACTGTGAGCACCCCAGCTTTGCAAGGCTACAGTGCCTTCTACACATTCAGTCCTCAAAATGAGCATGAAGGAAACAAAGGTGGAGGCATATCCATCTTCATTAAAACTAAATATACTTTGAGACTGGTCAAACAATGTGACTCTGTCAAACTACTCCATGTCCAATTAACTATTGGGAAAGTACCATACCACATCATTGCTAGCTATTGATCCCCCCACCATGAACCAGGTTAAGCACACCACCTACCTGGATTTACTGGAATCCTTTGCCATACAGCCCAACACCTTAGTCACGAGAGATTTCAACTATTCTTCTGTAGACTGGAGGACATACACAAGCAAAAACATGCTCACCCAGAGGTTCCTGGACTTTGTTAACACAAATACTCTGGAACAGATAGTCTGCACCCCCACTATGGGCTCTAATATTCAGGACACAGTACTCACCAACATGGGCTTTACTGTACTGTGTGATGCCCTCCCTTTAGGCCATACCAAAAATCAGTCTCGTTTGAAGTGACTAATGGAACTGACACCCACACAGGAAAAAAAAAATTATAAAAAACTTTAGTAAAGCTAACTACAGCCTAGTAAGTGGTGGTATAAAAAGCTTCACACACACACACACCCCCCGCAGTCGCAGACATCAGTGATCACTATGTAGAGGTCTTCACAAATGCCCTGTATGAACACTTAAGCGACTGCATAAACACTGCTGTACCTGACCAGATCAAACTTAGGTGTTCCCCTAAAAACAAGCCACCATAGTGGACTTCAGGTATAAACAGATTATATCACAAGAGGAAGAAATTGTTGTCCAAAATCAAGAGGGATATTACTCTGTAGAGGAAGCGTTCCCTCCTAAGCCTAAAGAAGAAAATCAGAAATCTTGTAAAGTATTCTGAAGCAAACTACAAAACTAAAATCAAATCCCCAGCCAATGATATTCATAAGGCATTCTTCAACTATGTCTGAAGTCTAAAAAGGAATGCCCAGCTATGTGCCAAACTGGTTGTAGATGGGATCACTCATACAACACAGGAATGTATCACAACCTGCTAGTTGACAGATTTTGTGCAAACGTCCCACCCATCCTCACCTACCATATCTCAATGCATACCTGAGACCAGCCCTTTGCCTAGTATCTCTAGAGGGTCATCTCTGCACTTGCCAAGGCCAAAACCACAACATCAGTGGGACCAGGTAATATCCCAGGTTATCTACTAAACACTATAAAACAAGACCTGGCAGACCCACTTGGTGTTCTCTTAAATCATAGTTTGAGAACTGGCTATGTTCATGCAGAATGGAGAACAACAACAGTAATCCCCCTGCAGAAAGGGGGCCATCAACTGACCCTGAGAACTACAGATCCATAAGTCTAACAAATCTCATCTGCAAGGCCATGGAAAGAATTGTCATGGAATTATCAACAAGGATATAGGTGACCTCCAAATTTTGGACCCAACCCAGTTTGGCTTCATTATGTGTAAATCATGCCTATTAATCCTGGTGAATTTCTTTGAGAATGTCACCAAAGCCATGGATGAAGGTAAGACAGTGCACACTGCCTATCTTAAACTTGCCAAGGCTTTTGACACAGTTTCTCACTCTGGCATCATTAAGAAACTCTCCCAGACAAGTATTGACCCTTATGTTGGAAGTCCAGGCCAAAGTACATGGCCTTTGGCTTTCCAAATTTGCTAATGAGTGCAAACTGTGAGAAACCATTGAGTTCACCAATGATGTCAACATATTACAAGAAAGGCTGACACAAGCAAATGACTGGTGCTCAAGCCATGATCTAAAACTAAATGCAAAAAACGCATTATTATTCCCTTTAGCAAGACAGAATTCCCTACAAATTACAATATCGACAGCACCCCCTGAGTTCCAATCCAGTGGTGTGAGACTTGGGAACACAGGTTGATAGCAATCTAAACTTTGACCACCAAGTTTCCACAGTGGTAAGGAAAACTTTCTATATAGCGTATCTCATAAGTAAGGGCATAGCATCCAGGTTAAGGGATGTTATAACTCGACTGTACTTGATCCTCATCAGACCACTAACAGAGTATAATGCACCCTTTTGTATGTACCTCACCAGACATCTGCAGCAGCTGGACAGACCTCAGAGGTTTCTCACTAAGAAAATACAGGGACTCCAAACCATGACCTATATGGACAGGCTGAAAGCCCTGTCACTTTTATCTGTAGCTTATAGGCTGCTGAGAGGTAACTTATGTCTGGCTTATAGGGCAATCTCCAAGCCTTCCCTAATGGAAATGCTGAACATCCACAAGTCAAATGGGACAAGAAACACTCACTCTAGGGATCTCAACCTAGCTTGTGACATTAACAGAATATGCTGGAGAGACAGACGTGTCTCCCACAGGCTACCGCTTCTCTGGAATAGACTTCCTATTCACGTAAAACAGAGCTCCTATTCAAATGCAACCTAGATAATTGGATGGGAGACCACAACCTTGCCCATGGGGTAGCACCCATGTCCCTCATAGACAGGGGTACCTGGAGTTGATCACTGACCCACTCTTTTCATAAATTCATTCTGCAAACTACCCAAAAAGAGCAAATGGGGATACTTGGGATTAACACGGGTAGGCTTGTAAAGGCTTTAGGGACGCTAGTCTAGTAATCTCCTATGAACCTATGAAAAGTGCTGTCAAACAACTGAACTTTAGAGTTTAAAAATCCTATCTATTAGCCAGAAGTTCCAATACTGGCAAGCAGAAAGTAATTAATACTCAATTTTTTTTAACTTTGTTTCTCAATTGCTACAAAGTACAACAAAAAAATGTCTGCTTATTATGATAGAATAGCACCAGATTGCGAACAGCTGTTTCATCTCATAAAATGAAAGAGAGGCTGTCACAAATCCAGATAACATGGAAAAATATTATTATATCAAATACTACCTTTCAGAGTTTTTTTAAACGTTGCAGTTTACTTGCTTCTTACTATAAAGTGCAATACAAAAATGTCACATCTCTAGCCAAAAACCAACACCTCAGTCAAAAAAGTCATACTGAGTTTTTCAAAATGCTTCTTATTTGGTGCTATGTTGCTAAAATATGTGCTTTGTCTGATAATAATGAAATCAGAATGTCACAGCTCCAGTCAGATAAATACTACAATATGCAATGAGGGTTCCTGGAATTAGTTAAAAATTTACATGAACATGCACATGCACACGTACACACATGAACACACACACAAACATGTGCACATGCGCACAGACTTAGACACACATACAAACTCACACAGAAATCACATGCACACACCCATTACCACATGTCTGAACACATGTACACACACACTAACATAGATCTGTAGTCAGATAGACATATTGACTGGCCCTCATCTAGCAATTTTTAAAAGAACAATATGCAAACTGCATGGGAGTGGACTACTTTTTTCTAAAGCCAAAAAGAGACAAAACATCTTTTAAAAAACAAACATGGAGGCTGTTTGCTAAGTGCAATAACACCCTCCAAGATGACTATTGTATGAAAATAATGGACCTTCCAGGGTGGGGAGGAGTTCCAATAATGTTATCATGTTCCACAGCACTCCAAAATGGTCCATTATCAACATGTAATGTCTACCCTATAAAGCATTTTTTTATTTCTGCTGACAAAAAATCTTCTGTGACCAGTCAGGATGCTTCTTTCCCACAAGGTGAGAAATTATTGCAGAGCCTGTCATTTACATAGCCATCATTTTTTCTCTTAGACCCTATCCCTGCCCCTTGATCACTAATCAAGTACTTGCATCACCATGAGGGCCTAATATGCAGACATAATCAGCATGGTAATCCGATCACACATCTCTGGCTATTTTGCCTGTAAACCTCCTCTTGAATGCAGTGAAACAGCCATAGGAACACCATCAACTCCTCCCAGAGTGGGTGACTTTCATTTGCCACACACTCCTTCTGTTCCCTGCCTTTATTTTTCCATCACTGTAACTGCTAGTCAAAGTCTGGTCAGCTAGGTTGTAGTCAGGGCTTTATTTGTGCATGCCATGGAGCCAGGACAACATCCTGTCAGGTGCATATGCTTATTTATTTTGTTTGTTTTAGTTTAATATTTTGGACCTTTTCAGTTTTTTTTCTTAAACTTAGAAGCCATGTTTGTAATGGAGAAACTGTTTTGATGCTACCCATTTATTTGTAATGCAGTCAGTATTTTGCTAGGGACATTTTAATTTACCAGACTAAGGAACAAATCAGAGATAAGTCTGATCAGATTTCCTTGCTCTTTGTCCACAGTCTACATTAAGATAACACAATGTAAGTGTCCAAGGCTGCATCTGGTCATTTGTGAAGTACAGATTATAAATGTGTGTGTCCTGATGTATAGTTAATTTCAATAGCTACAGTGTTGGGAGGGTGGGTGGTGGCAGTATATGAACAAAAATATGATAATGTACATAGATGTATTTCTTGCCTATACACGAGCCATGATGTTTAGTTAATAAAAATTAACATAAGTTGTAATAAAAAAATTAGATTAAGAAAACATATAATATTGCTTTGTCTTCTTATTTTTTTACTTTAAAATATCTATTTTTCCATCATAATTAATGTTGTTACTGTTTCCCACTTTAACTATGCATATATATATATATATATATATATATATATATATATATATATATATATATATATATATATATATATATATATACAGATAGATATACACACAAGCGACACCCTGATCCCATGTGCAAAATGGGAAAAGTGGTTGAGGATGGATGAGTATATATATATATATATATATATATACACACACACACACATATATATATATATATATATATATATATATATATATATATATATATAAAAATACATGCAATTGACTTGATCTCTGTTTATAAGATTTCCTACCTCAGGCGTGTGCATGTATTTTGTGTGTGTGTGTGTGTGTGTGTGTGTGTGTGTGTGTGTGTGTGTGTGTGTGTGTGTGTGTGTGTGCATGTACCTGGGGAGGGGTGTGGAGGAGTGTGTGTTCATATGTGTGTGCATGTGCATTGTGCATGCTCTTATAAACCTGTATTTATTTTAAAATAATTCCAGGAAGCCACAATGGATATTGTAGTATTCCAGGAAGGAGAACCAGATGTGTGGCAGTGTATTCTAGCTGTTCTTAGTGAAATTAGTGAAAATACACACCTAACTATCCACACTTCTAATGGTTTCAATGTATATAATTACACTGATGTAAACATCAATGAAGAATTTTTCTCCCTGTTCAGTAAAGGGATGAAATACATTCCTACGGCAAGATTCAATATAATATATACAATTAAGGAAATGAAGTTATTTTGCCGCAGACTTAATTTGGCCATACAGTTCAGTGAAACAGATGAAAGGGACAGACACAATAGTATTAACAAATTAAAGAAAAAAAGTGCGTACATCCCTAATTATCATCCGAACATAGCCAATTTTGAAAAATTAGTAAGTAAAGACATATATTGGTTATATTCAAACATCAAAACCAACTTAGACTATGGTGGGTTGTTTAAGGATAACCTAAATACTAAAGAAAGGGAAGTTCTGAAAAACATCATGGCCAACCATGACATCAGGATCATGAAACCAGACAAAGGTGGAGGTATAGTTGTTTTCACTACTTTGGATTACAACAATGAAATCCATAAAATACTCCACCTTTCTGGTAATTATGAAGAGGTTTCAGTTAACCAAGTTAACATAGGGTATAGGAGAATAGACCTTGTTTTAGAGGAATATCTACTAGATAATCGAATAACTAATGAGGTCTATGAGTTTATCCGAGAAGAATTTCTGAGGATGGCCACCATTTTCGGCATCCCAAAAATACATAAATGTCTGGACAAACCCCCTTTTAGACCTACTATTTCCGGTTCTAAATCCAAGACATACAATATGGGGGTCACTATTGATGGATGGATTAAGCACGTTTATGACAACGTCAGACATCTTACTAAGGATTCATGGAACTTTTTAGCAAATTTAACCCCAGACATTTGGCAAAGTGACCTTCTTTTTCTAACAATTGATGTTGTTGACCTTTTTTCAAGTATTCCAAAAGACATTGGGTTGGAATACTTTTTTGAAAGCTTAAGGAAACATTCCACTTTGAGTTGGGAGAAAATTAACCTCATTATCGACATGATGGGTTTAATCCTGGATCACAACTACCTTCAATTTCAAGGAGAAGTGTTCAGGCAGACCAGGGGCGTAGCTATGGGCACTTCTTGTGCCCCTGTGTTCGCCAACCTGGTCATGTTAGAATGGGAATCTCTATACATATTCCCTAGTGAATACTACAAACACATGGTATATTACACAAGATACCTCGACGATTTATTCATTCTTTGGAAGGGACCTGAAGACCTAATTAAGACTTTCATTGATTATTTAAACAAGCCGACTTGTTTTTTGAAATTTACTTATAAGGTAGAAAAGGAAGGGACTTCGTATCTAGACACCTACGTCAACAACAGTACAAAAGGTTTTGAATCAAGAATTTACAGGAAGGATACCTTCTCCAATGATTACATATTTTATGGGAGTAGTCACCCACCTCATGTTTTCAAAAATGTGTTTAAAGGTCAATGCATACGTGCAGCACGTATGTCATCCAACAAAAATATTATGGAAAAAGAATTGGACAATATTTATAACATGTTTACCAACAGAGGGTATCCATGCTCCATGTTAACTCCTATAGTTACTTTTGTCAAAAAGGAATGGGGTCACAAGTACCCACCCTTGTTGGGGAAACCTTTTAACTCCAACAAGAGGGACAATTACAACAACAACAACATTTGTGTGATTATGTTTAGCCCTTACACAAACGTAATAAAAGAAATTTTAGTAAAACACTGGAACATTTTAACTTTATCAGAAGAAGTAGGGAAAATAGTGGGGACTACCCCAAAATGTGTTTACAAAACATCCTCAAAGATTAAAAACATGTTGGAGAGCAAAAAGGCTACCAAGAAGGCGAGGGATAAGGACACTAACAAAAAAGGAACGACTAAATGTGGCACCTGTAATCAGTGTAAGAATATTAATGAAGCTAAGATAATAACGTTGAATAACATTACCAAAACCAGATTGGTTAGTTTAGTAGGTAATTGCAATACATCTAGAGTAGTTTATGTCGCCACATGTATAGTATGTAATGCATACTACATCGGGAAGACCGAGAGAAAATTAAAAACTAGAATTTACGAGCATTTATATAAGATAAAAAAACATGACAGTAACAATGCTCTAAGTAAACATGTTTTAGATAGAGGGCAGGAACACACTTTTCTTTTTAGTATCATTGATCATATCGACTCTAAAGGTTGCGAAGGCAACTGGAAAATTTTTTTGGGACTATTAGAAAGTAAGTGGCAAATGTTATGTGACGCCACTACTTGTCCTGGATTGAATGATCACATTAGTATTAAACCATTTTTATTAATAGATTGATTTATGTTAATGGATTGTCTCTTCTTATTAACAGACTGACTTTCTGTACAGTTCAGTTTATTAGTACATTTTATCTAAAGCATTATATTTATTACTTTAACTAAACAAGTAGGTTGTTTATTTTGGAAGTTAAACATTTTTGTACATTTTTTATAGTCATATTCTATTTTCATAGTGACATCCTATTATTACCTTAATTTAAGGGGGTTTTGATTTTTGGCGCCAAAATCAGGTTTTAAAAAGAGTTCCAAGCGCCTTGATCTTGGTTCTGATGAAATTTGCATTTCTGCAGATGAAAGCGCTTAACCAGGAAACACTTGTATGCTTTGAACAAAGTTTTTCTGTAGGGTCTTCACTTGGAATAAAGTACATCGCTTTTAAACTTTTTGTCCGAGCAGTGGTTTTTCGGGAACTCAACAAAGGATTGTTATTTGGTCAAATTTATTCTAGCTGTTCTGATAATGGCTAGCTTTATGAAATTTGTTTTTTAAAGTGTACAATATCATCTCCTACCTAGGAAACATGCTCGCACAAGCAACAACAAAGGTACAGTATGTAGTGCTTGTTGCCACTAATAGGGTATTTATTTGGCTTATTAAAGATGCAATAGATCTACTATAAGATTTTTCTGCACAAAGTGTTCCTTTCATTTTCCCAGGAAAGCAATACAAATATGATTCATTACATGTATCTGGAGTTCACAAACTTATTATTTAGTGGACAACTCTTGTTTTCCTGTCTGTGATGTATTTTGAACTATTTTTCTTCTGGAATATCTGACCTTGCCCAAGACTATACCATCAGGTCCATCCTTGTAGAGGAATCTGAACTATGAAGTCATATTGCCCATATGTAGCCACCAAGATTGCTTTAGCTAACTTCTACTAAGAGATTGGCAGTACCGTCCTGTTTCTTTAAATTTCATTTTCAGTGCTTGGTATTTACTATTGAATCAGGTAAGTGGAAGAAAATATGTCTTCATCTTTTCTTGGGCATGCCCTTCTCTGTGTCCCCATTTGGTTTTCATACCCCCATCTTGTCTTCATTTAAAATTTCCATTTCTTAACTAATGTGTCTGGTAATGCCTTCCTTGTGAAAAGCAGATTCTTGTCCTATTTTCTCCATAAGTATGACATCATGCCAACCATGTATCTTTCATTTTGCCTTCTTGGTAGGAAGGTTACCCATGCATGATCCATTCTACCTGACTTGGTTGAATTTCTACCACTAGTGATAGCTAGCGGCATGTTTGAATCACCAGAAGTATTTAAATTCCATAAGATGTACTCTTTTATCACTTCATCTTATTGATGGTGTATTAAGAACTTTTTATGTGATAACAAGTTATATTTTCATGTCTTTCATCTGGTTACATCTGTAATCTATATGCACACATACTAACTTCCTCTGCTGTTCCCTTCTTGTTTCATCAGACTATAGATGATACAAAAAGTACTTCAGTATTGTGAATACACCTTCACAAACTCAACTGCCAAGGTCACCTCTGACTCTTGTAAAGTAAGCTGATGTTTATTGCTGAAATAAGCACTAGTTATGAACATTGTCTGACATATTGTTAACCTCAGTGTTTTTGTATTCTTTGTTTTCATTCGTAATTAATCATTTGTTATCTTAGCAACTGACCTTTGTTAAAACTGTATTAGAGATTTCAAAAGTTTGAAAAAGATAATTCACATAACTTTTAAACTGGGATACGCAAGTCTAAAAATCAATGCTAATGCCTACAATATATATATAAAGCTCTGGACAGTTGCTATGAGACTTGCCCTTCAGCCTTACACCGTATTGACAAACTAGGCAAGCCAGCTAATTAAACTGACATTGAAAACATTTTGTGGAGTGTTCTGTTTAATACACATTTTTTAGAACTGGTACAATACATGCAAGTTTTAAAAAGTTCCTCTCAGATAAAGCAGAGCCTTAAAATAGAATCTACAGCAAACTAAAGCTTATTTAATTTAAAACCAGATATGTAAACAGATCCAGGAGGCCCTATTTAACCATGACTCTAGAAAATAAATATACTGCAGATTATAGTTCTTAAACATTAATTACAGATGTCAGCTGTAGAACAGAAAGTGCCTCAAAAACAAGGCAAAAGAACTAATGAAAATAGCAGTACAAGTAGGTTACAGATAAGTTAAAACTCATCTTACAATGGGAACATTTACCCACCCAGTAAAGTGCATTGCACTCCATTTAGAAACTGAATCCAATTATATAGGTTCATAGGTGTGTAGTAGGCTAATGACCCTGGAGCCTATATAAGCCTAGCACAAGAAGATTCCCTGGCATCATACCGCCCAAAGTTAGTTCCCAGTGCCCCTGTCAAGCAAGGCCATGACTGACAGCTCCAAAGCCACACTAAAACACTATATTCAGCCATGAAAACATTTGAAAAAATCTTTATTGCCACTTAGTGGCAAACATTAAACTATGCAGTTATTTCATTTGCAACTGAATCTACGTGCAATTACAGGTAATTTTCTGTTAAAAAAATACAGTGTTATTGTAATGTGCAACGCACCCATCCCGCATATTAAAAATAATCTTTGATTTTCATTTTTTTCTTGTTGTTGCCATACTTACAAAAGCACAACCTGTGCTTGCTAAGTGGACTGCATATGTACTATGTGAGTATATATGTGTCTGTGTGTGTGTGTGTGTGTGTGTGTGTGTGTGTGTGTGTGTGTGTGTGTGTGTGTGTGTGTCTGTGTGTGTGCGTGCACTGTATATCTGTATATTGTTCCTGTTGACTCATATCTACTCAGAAAGAACATTACATTACAGTGTTATAAAAAAAAAAAAAAACAAGATGCCTCTTTTATGAAGTAATGTCACAGTAGAATAGTAAGGCACCATTGCAGGTCTATGGGTAATTCATATATTTGGTTTAATTCATATATTTGCCCATCATGGGAGTGATGCTCTTCTAGTTTACTCAGTCTGTCCATTTGTGACCAAACTGTACCTCACACTGAGAAAATATGAACCATACAGTGTGTGCAACGATGCAATATCATAAGCAGACATAAGACAGTAGGCAGAGTATACTTTTCATGCTCACCACATCAATTAATTTCACAGTGTACACCATTTCATTTCATTTCATTTCTCAATTAATACATAAAGCTAATTTTCCTTTTTGCTACTTTTGCTGAACTCTTAGGAAGCATTCAGAGGTCATCATTTTAGAAACTTTATGTCATGACCAATGTATCACTACTGGATTTGAAGTGGAAGAGATACGGAAATAAAAGAAAAAAAAACAGTTAAATGAAATACTTCAGAAGAATCAAATGGAAGTACTCAGAAATGTGTCTGAAAGAATGATAGCTACGGTTAAGAAGTATCCATACAATACAAGGAAAACGCAAGATGGAAATGGAGAGCCATATCTCTCTCAACTTTCCCCAGATTTTTCAGTGACTCAATGATTTTTACTAAAACATTTACTCTATCATAAAATCTGCATTTTTTTTTTTGAGAAAAGATGAAGGCTTTCAGTCGAGAAATAATGACAATAGTAATTTTCAATTCTGAGACTCATAATAATCTATGCTAGAATAGCAAGGCGGATGTTAAAAAACAGGGAATAAGATATACTAATTCCCTGATAGCCCTGTCAGTGTGTATTGCCTTTTCTCGGAGGTATGACAGTCTCAGGTTTATATAAATGGCAAGGATGGCACAAGGAGCAGGTTATACCTCCCTCCCCCTGCAAAAATAATGATAAAGGAGAGCAGTGACTGTCATCATTCAGTGTTCTGCTTTAGTTTCACTGTTTTTTTTCCATGACTCACAGTCATGTGTCTTGAAATTATAACAAGGAGCCAGTAGTGATGGACATTAATGTTGCAAAGCTATTATCTTTAGCAAATGTATGTGAATTTAGTTTGTTTTATTTTATCCTTATTCTAAGTCATTAGTGACTATGTTTAAAAGGTGTCTCTAATTTAAGGTCGTTGTCCCTGATTATTTTTTTGGCTAAGTAGGAAAAAAGGTTGAGAGCTAGTAGACAGCCTCCAACATTATGTATGAAGGTTTCAGAGTGGTGGATGTACAGCTAAACCATCTGTCATACCTGTGACGATTGGGGAGAGATGGGCGAAGGCTGCCAGCCTAGTCAAATATAATTTGATATACAATTCTGGCATTTGTAAATAAATGTAATGTACAGGCATGTGTTCTTGAGTGTAAAAGATTACTGTGAAATGTGGAACTGAAAAATATGTGACAACATTGCACTCTACTGGCCCAGTGAAGCATGTTGTGATCCTTTCATGTTAGAATTCGGCTCCAGTGTGGCTGGATGAAGGTTTCATGCCCATTGTTTTAAGGCTAAAGTTTATGACCAAAATTTACATATGGAAGGTGCTTTATTGCTCTAGCTTCTGTTAGAATATAGATGTGAAATGCCCTGTATTGTTGTAAGTTTCTGAGGAGGTGTTAGATTGCTAAATAATGCAGTTTGTGGCCTGAAAACTCAGACCAGGTGTTAAGATGATGCAAAATGAATACTGGGAAAACCTAGGAGGCAAAAATGATGTAATTTTGGGAGGACCTTAGAGGCATGTTTGTTAGTAATGTTTAAATACTATTTCTCACATGATACCTGGGATCATTTCGATCTTGATATCCAGCTTATCAGCACTTTGTCTTGTGCTCACATGTAAGTTTTAGCACTGTGATTTCTTGTGGGAATAGTTAAAGCTAGTAAAGATTAATTAGGTATTTTTCTTTGAAATCAGACCTGTCCTACTGTATTATTTTAAGTTTCTGTGTGATCTCTGAACTCTTAGATATCTCTGTGGTGTAGTAGTTTTATCTTGTGTTTTAATTATTTATTATTAATTTTTTTAAAACCTTCTACCTCTGGCTGATTTGTGTAGAGATAATCTCTAGAGTGCATTGCATATTTATAGAGGTTATTGTAATAGGTCACTCTAAAGTAAGCCTTGACTGTTAGCCATACTACCATTGGATAATAATATTGCACAGTCATAATTGGACACCCTTTTAAGGGCCTTTTAGTAGCTGATATTATTAACTGGATGGTGGCAGTAGTTACTACGGTATAGTCTAGGTAAAAGGGCACAGCTGGAGAATCTGTGTCAGCCTTTCCGAGGAGTGTCTGTAAAGTTGTATAAATACTGATCTCAAAGTGTGTGTGTGCTGTGTCAGCTACTTGGCGGGACACGAAGCACTGGTTGGACAGAGAGGGTACTGGAGGTTGTAGCTTGCTCAGTTAGGCTGAGACCTGGACCCTATAGCTGTGCCAGTGGGGAGTTTTATTGGGGACCTGGTGAGCAAGGGAGCAGCCAGCCCCAGACTGACTGTGATCTCTGTGTGCACTTAAGGGAAATTGTACTTTACTGTGTGTATTAGTTATCCTTTTCTCTTCTTTGAGATGACCTTTGTGGTGTTAGTGGTGAGGATTGAGGCTCCTTGATTGCTGGGCCAAGGCACAGTCATCACAAGTGTTTGACAGTGGTGGGATCTAATTCACATACTAATTGGCTTGTAGTGGTGTGGGGTAGAGTTAATTCCAGTAGCTTATGTACAGTGATCTCTTAAAGTGTTTTGTACTCGAAAACAGCCACACAGTGTATACTCAGAGTTCAGATCACAATTGTTTTATTTCTTTTATTAGCTTAGTGTTAGTCAGGGTGAGCAGTCAGCTTGTCAGCAGAAGTGTATGGAAAGCTGACAAGGAGCCAGCTGGCAGAGATGTGCCAGGCTAGGGGGCTGGTGCATGGAAACCTGACTAAAGCAGACCCGATTGCAGCCTTGGTTACAACTGCATCAGAAAACAGTAGCCTGGAGGACAGACTGACAGTGGAGATGCAATATCCTTGGAGAATGGACAGCTCAACCTTTCTGCATTGGACTTAAAAATCCAGCTGGAGCTAAAGAGACTTGAGTTGGAGGCCAGGCATATGGAACTAGAAGCAGCCGAGAAAATGAGGAGTCTACAAGCTGAGGAAAATGAATGGCAGAGGAGGCATGAGAGGGAAATAATGACTCTTTGTCAGAGTCATGGAGGTAATGGGGAAAGGAGTAACCGGACCCCAGAAGCACAAAAGGTCAGTACATTTCTTCCACAGTTTAAAGAGGAGGATAATTTTAATAGCTTCATCCATATGCTTGAGTGGGTATGTAAATAGTATGAAGTTGACCAAAGGCTCTGGGTATGGTTCCTGACACCATTACTCCATGGTAAAGCTGTAACTTCTTTAGCAAAAGTGCATGACATTGACTGTTTTGATTATACTGCTGTAAAAAGACATTTATTAGAATGATTTAGGGTAACACCTAAAATGTATAGAAAAAAGTTTTGTGAGCATAGATGCAAGGCAGATGAAAATGTATTTGAATATGTTGCTGAACTAAGCACTTATTTTCATAGCTGGGTGAGTGGATGTCAGGTCACCACTTTTGAAGGGCTGGCAGATCTTTTGGTAAGGGAATAAGCCCTTAGCACTTTGCCTGAGGACATGAGGATATGGTTAGCTGATAGACAGTGTGCTACTTCAGAGGAGTTGGGGAGGAAGGGAGACCTATACCTGGCCAGCAGGGCAGCCCTGCACAGGAAGGGGACTCCCAGTACTGCTCATGGGTCTAAAGGAACCCATGATGGGCAGCACAGACTACCCCAAAAGAATCTTCCAGTAGCAGGGGAAGCCACTAGTCCAGGTACAAATCCAAGAGCTAGGGTTAAATGTTTTGAATGCAACCAGTGGGGCCATGTGGCATACAGATGTCTACAGAGGCAAGGTGGGGAACCAAAGATGAGAGAGCCAGTAAGTGGGAAAGACAATATGCCAATAGTGGGTTGTCTTGAGACAACAGGGGTATGGAACTACCATCCTGCAGATGTCCTGAGAGGGAAGGATTTGGATGAGGCAGTACTATGTATTATGCAGTTACATACAGTAAGGCTAGGAGACAAGCATGTGGGTCTGGTAGCCTGGGGGAGACCCAGACAGACTGCACACTTACAGCCAGGGCTGCTGAGGTGGTTACTTCAGGGAGTGACCTATGCTGTAGCAGTGAGACTGAATGTGAGCCATGGCTGCTTGTGGGTACTGATGTTCCCTTGGACAGGGTAACTGCAAAGGTAGAGGTGAGTAGTAGTACCCAGGCTGACAGTGAGGCACCGGTGTCAGAGGATGCCAGACTTCCTGTGGAAGGGGAGCTGGGAAGAGTTACAAAGAGAGACTTGAGACAGGCTCAGCTCTCAGACCCTACTTTGCAAAGCCTGAGGCAGGTAGCTAGGTAGGCACCTAATTCTGAAGGGAAGGGGGAATCTGTATACTGGAACAAAGGGTTACTGTACAGAGAGTGGACCCCTGAGGGAAGGCTAGAAGGTGAGAGAGTACAGCAGTTGGTAGTGCCTAGAGCTTACCATCTGGCGCTTCTAGCCATAGCCCATGATATTCCCTTTGCAGGTCATATGGGCATAAAATGTACAAAGAGGCATATTATGCAAAACTTCAATTGGCCTGGAATTTCCAGAGATGTAACAGGGTATTGCAGGATCTGTGAGCAGTGCCAAAAGGTAGGCAAGGTAGGAGACAATGTGAGAGCTCCTTTGTTGCCTTTGCCTGTGATTGAGGAGCCATTTCAGAGGGTAGCTATGGATATTGTGGGTCCTCTGAGTACCCCAAGTTCTAGAGGGAAAAAGTATATCCTAGTGATTGTAGATTATGCTACCCGATACACTGAGGCAGTGGCTTTGTCCTCCATTGAGGCTGAAAAGCTGGCAAATGATTTGCTAGAGATTTTCAGCAGGCTAGGTTTCCCAAAGGAAATACTGTCTGACAGAGGTCCCAATTTTATGTCAGACCTGCTGGCTTGTCTGTGGAAGTCCTGTGGGGCAAAGCACATGAAGACCACCCCTACTATCCACAGATTAATGCTCTTGTTGAGAGGTTAAACTCTACAATCAAGTCCATGCTACGGACATTTGGAGATCAGTTTAAGAGGGAGTGGGACAAATATTTACTCCATCTGTTGTTTGCTTACAGAGAGGTTCCCCAGGAATCCACAGGTTTTTCACCATTTGAGTTGATGTATGGGCATAGGGTGAGGGGACCTGTAGATTTAATTCGAGATGAGTGGGAAGATGAGTGCGAGTCTCACAAGGAGTCTGTTGTGCCATATGTCCTGAACCTCAGGACAAGGCTCAGGGAACTCATGGCCCTGGCCCAGGAGAACCTGGCAGAAGCCCAACAACAGAAAAAGGTGTGGTATGACAGGAGTGCTGGAGCTAGAGCGTATGCTGTAGGGAAGCAGGTAATGGTTCTTATTCCTGCCAGACACAACAAGTTGCAAGCAGCTTGGGAGGGACCCTACAAGGTGGTAAGAAAGGTAAGTGATGTTAACTACATGGTGGAAGTGCTAGGCAGATAGCAGGTGCAAAAGTTGTACCATGTTAACATGATGAAACCTTACCATGATAGGGAGGCCCTTGTGCTGAGCATTTGCAGTGGATTGCAGGAGGAGTCTGAGAGAGATCTTGTGACTGATCTCCTCAGTGAAGCTTGGGCTGACATCTTGGTGGAAGGGGTAGCAATCTCCCAGCAGCTATCTCCTACCCAGGTTTGAGAATCCAAGCAGTGTTGCAGGAATTTGGGGCATGTTCACCGGGAAACCAGGGAGCACCCACCTGGTGCAGCACCAAGTGGATACAGGACCCCAAAGGCCTATCAGGCAGGCCCCTTATAGGGTGCCTGAGAGAGTCAAACAGACTCAGAGAGAACAGGTACAGGAGATGTGGGAACTAGGGGTGATTCAAGAGTCCAACAGTCCCTGGGCCTCACCAGTGGTGTTGGTGCCAAAGAAGGATGGCAGCAACATGTTCTGTGTGGATTACAGGAAATTAAATAGCCACACAGAGTCAGATGCTTAACCTATGCCCAGGACAGATGAGACCCTAGAGCAGCTGGGTGGGGCTAAGTATCTTACAACCATTGATCTTACCACGGGTTACTGGCAGGTGCCCTCGAATCCCAGTGCTAGAGAAAAGTCAGCCTTTGTGGCTCCTTTTGGCTTGTATGAGTTCACAAAGATTCCCTTTGGGATGAAGAATGCCCCAGCGACTTTCCAGAGGCTGGTAGATCATATCTTAGCAGGAGCAGGAGGGTTTGCCCTTGCTTACATGGATGATATTGCTATTTACAGCCATTCCTGGCAAGAGCACCTTCAGCATGTCAGGGAGGTGCTGGGCAGACTACAGAGGGCAGGGATGACCATTAAGCTAAGCAAATGTCAGGTGGGTATGGCAGAGGTCTCCTTCCTAGAACATAGAGCAGGGAGTTTTAAGATAAGGTCAGAACCTGCCAAAGTGGAATCTATTCAGGCATGGCCTGCACCTGTTACCAAAAAGCAAGTGAGGGCATTCTTGGGAACATTAGAGTACTACAGAAAGTTTGTTCCCAATTACAGTACCATAGCTGCTCCCCTTACAGACCTGACAAGCAAGAACAGGCCAGATAAGGTAGTGTGGACCCCAGCATGTGAGCAGGCATTTCAGAAGCTTAAGGAAGCTTTGGGAGGACCCCCTGTGTTAGCCAGTCCAGACTATAGCAAATAATTTGTTGTGCAGGTGGATGCTTCAAACTATTGTGATCTGTATTCCACCTAGTAATACACCTGCTAGCCTTGAAGATTTCTTATCCTGGTGTTCTTCCACATACGCACAAGAAACCCTTATTCTGGGGGACTTCAACCTAAATTGGTTCACCTGTATATCAGAACCACCAAGTAATCTAATAAATCTCCATGGCTACCAGCAGCTAGTCCAAATTCCAACTAGATGTAATAAAAAAATCTAAAAGGGAATCCATCCTTGACTGGGTCCTAACTAACAACCCCACATTGTAGCCTCACACATGCAGTCTCCCAGACACCTTAAGTGACCACAACATAATATACTTTATACGTAGTAGAACAAGTATATGCAAAACCACTAACTATATATCCACTAGAAACACAAAATAATTCTCTCCTGAGGTCCTCAACACTTTACTCTGTAATTGTAACTGGACCCCCTAAAAACCCTCCCACTTGACCAGGCTGTAGTATATTTCAACAAAACATTTCTACAACAACTAGACACTGTCGCTCCATTGCGCAACATCAAGGTTAGAACCTCTACAATCCCCTGGCTCAGTAAAGAAACCAAACAAATCCTCAAGTCCAGAGACACTGCCTGGCTTTACTATCAAAAAAACAAAGAAACATAAAGCCTAACTAAGTACCAAGAAGTGCGCAACTGTGCAAAAAAAATGCATTAGGCTGGACAAAAAATCCTACTACACAACATTACAAACTAAATACCAACACAACCCGCAAAAAATTTGGAAAAATGTAAACCAGCTACCAAAATCCATCAAAAGTCTACCCCCAAACCATCCAACCCTGACACTAAAGTTCCCATCGAAACACAATTCATCTCCCACTTTGTGAACTCAATTCTATCCTTAGTATCACAGGACAGTTCCTTCCTCACTATCCCCCAAACACAAATAACACTAATACAAGCTTTACCCTCAAAACAGTTTCCACCACTTCAATCAAAAGCAGGCTCTCCAAACTAAAAACCTCATCAACAGCAGCCAGCCTACTCCCCAGCTATTTCTTGAAACTCACAGCAGATGCTATTGCTATCCCAGTCTCCACTCTTATAAACAGATCAATTGTTGAAAACTATGTGCCCAAACTCTGGAAAATATCCTATGTTACACCCATACATAAAGGCGGGACCTCCACTGAACTTAATAACTACAGACCCATTGCTTTACTCTCCCCCCCTGGCCAAAATCCTAGAAAAATGCATCCATACCCAGATGCTAAACTATCTCCTAGACAGCAACATCCTGCCACCTACTCAGCATGGTTTCAGACCTGCCCATAGTACCAATACAGCCCTCCTCTGCTTCACAGACACAGTAAACCGTCCCAAAAATGAAGGCCTATAAGTGTCAACTCTTTTTCTGGATATGTCCACAGCATTTGACACAGTCTCACACCAAATCCTGCTAAACAAACTAAACAAATATCATCTATCAAATTCCACTCTTACCTGGTTCCAAAGCTACTTAACTGACAGGTACCAAGCTGTGAAATGGGAAATTTCTCTCTCTCCTCAGCTGCCCATAGCTATAGGAGTCCCACAGGGTTCTATCTTAGGACCACTACTATTCATAGTCTTCACAAGTGATCTCCATACCTCCACACAGCATGTATCTATAATTCAGTATGCAGATGTCACTACCTTAATTTGTGCTGCACAAAACATTCCCACACTCCTGCAAACAACTCAGCTAGCATTCTCTGACGTTGAAAACTACCTTACCAAAGCCCAACTTATCCTCAATCCAAAGAAAACTCAGCTTATGATTATAACCAGTTCTAACAAAAAACACTAACAGTCAATTCACTATCTCCTCCACAAATGCTACTCCAATTGCTCCAGTGGCACAGGCTAAGCTATTGGGAATAACCATAGACTCCCACCTAAAATTTAATAGTCATCTCAATTTAACTATTAAAAAAGTACATGCCAAACTGGGGTCACTCTACCATATCAAACCATTTCTTACCAACAACACAAGATCAGCCATTGCTTGCTCCCAACTTCTATCCACCCTACTCTATGCATCTGCCATTCTGACTAATCTCAACAAAACTGAACTAAGCAAAATGGAAGCCTGCTATAACCAAACTGCCCGCTTTGCTGCAAATTGCTCATTAGAACTCATCACTGTACTGCTTTGACACAGCTCCACTGGCTTGAACTGCCCAACCTCCTAACCTATAATCAGCTCTGCCTCTATCATTTTATCTATTACCTCCCCAATAAGTGTTCTGCCATCAAAAACCTAGTACAACATCACTCAGCCAAAAGGCCTCTTAGATCATCAAGCAAACTACTACTAGAAGTCACCAACAGCTACAATAGCATTGGAGATGCACTATATAGTAGTTCAGTGGCTAAAAAATGGAACTCTGTCCCCAATAGCATTCAAAACACAGCATCCAAAGCCTCCTTTAAAGACCTCATCAGGCAACATCTCAAGCAAAGTTGGCAGTGCCATGATTGCTCCCCAGGCTAGTGAAAGCGGATAACATATACATACTAAATCTAGAGCACTTGATAATAGTTTTCAATCTTACTCACAAACACTGGCTAATCTAAAATGTATGTACTGTACCTGTGTACTATGTATGTATTCTACCTATGTTCCAAATTTCAGCTGTACACCACAAATCTATTAATTACCTTTATTTTTAAAATTAATATTTTTTTGTTTGTTCTCTCCACTGTAACTGTTTATGTGCTGCATATCACTGTACAAACATGTCTCTTGTAATTTGTGTGTATACTGATCATGTCCAAATAACTAAATGTGTCTGTAATTTTTCTTTGTGGAGCTTTTCTCCCCGGGCCTCTGCTGAAAAAGGGCCTTTTTGGCTCAGTCAGACACCCCCGGTTAACAAATGTAAAATAAAATAAATAAATATGTGGTGGGGGCTGTACTTAGCCAGATTTCTTCAGAGGGAGAAGAGCACCCAGTGGTTTATCTCAGTCATAGGCTCCGACCCAGGGAGGAATGCTATGCAGCGGTAGAAAAAGAATGTCTAGCCATAGTGTGGGCACCACAAAAACTTCAGCCTTACTGTATGGAAGAAAATTCACTGTGATGACAGATCACAACCCTCCAACGTGATTAAACAGAACAGCTGGAGTTTTTTCAGGCGGGCTGCATAGCACATATGTTTGAGGCCAGTAATCCGCTTGGTGAGGCACTTTTGTGGTCTTTCCAGCTGTTGGAAGTGTCTTGTGAGGTACATTCAAAATGGGACATTGTACTGTAGGATGGGTCGAGGGCCACTATAACCTCTTTATTTCTAGAAGTGAACCCCTTAGTAATTATATGGGCCACTTATAAGGATTTCCTAAGCCAGTCAGCAAAATGCCAAGTTGCTAAGATGGTGTCTGGGGTTGCAAGCATATATGTCAGTGCAGCACCGCAGTGGGAGTAGCAATGCCAATGCAGATGGGCTCTCAAGACAGGGAATGGGGTGAGGTACACCCAGATAGACCTGGCACTCTCAAGTGATGTTTCTAAAGGGGCACTTGAAAAACTTGCTTGAGTTCCCCAGGGGAGAAGAGATGTGATGATTGCTGAGAGATGGGCGAAGGCTGCCAGCCTAGTCAAATAGAATTTGATATATAATTCTGGCATTTGTAAATAAATGCAAAATACAGGTATGTGTTCTTGAGTGTAAAAGATTACTGTGAAATGTGGAACTGCAAAATATGTGACAACATTGCACTCTACTGGCCCAGTGAAGCATGCTGTGATATTTCATATTAGAATTCAGCTCCAGTGTGGCTGGATGAAGGTTTCATGCCCATTGTTTTAAGGCTAAAGTTTATGACCATAATTTACATGTGGAGGGTGCTTTATTGCTCTAGTTTCTGTTAGAATACACATGTGAAATGCCTTGTATTGTTGTAAGTTTCTGAGGAGGTGTTAGATTGCTAACTAATGCAGTTTGTGGCCTGAGAACTCAGACCAGGTGTTAAGATGATGCAATATGAATACTGGGAAAACCTAAGTGTCAAAAATGAAGTACTTTTGGGATGGCCTTAGAGATATGTTCATAGGTTCATAGGTAGGTACTTGGCTATCTGCCCGAGGGCATTTTTAAGCCTAGCCAGAGTGTGTCGGCTTTCTTCGCCCCATTGATTAATTAACTGAGCCTCTGTCAAGCAGAGCCAATGAAGTGATCCCAGGGGTGTATTTTCTGCTACCCATCCACTCATCAAGGCTTCACTTGAAGAGTGTTAGTGAGGGGCTCTGCCTAATGTAGTTAGGAATTTTGTTCCAAAGCATAGGGAGTCTCTGTGACAGGAATCTATCCCTCCAGCATGTTCTATTTATTGTTGTGGCGAGGTTTAGCTCACTAGAGTGCGTGGCTCGCAGTGACTTGGATTTCTTTAGGTGGCACATGTCCATCAATTCTGAGTTGGACATGGCTTTGTAAGTCAGGCAGAGATCACCTCTGAGTAAGCGATATGCCACTGAGTACAGCTGGAGTTTTTTGAGTCGGGCTGCATAGGACATATGTTTGAGGCCAGTAATCCTCTTGGTGAGGTGCTTTTGTGGTCTTTCCAGCTGTTGGAAGTGTCTTGTGAGGTACATCCCAAATGGGACATTGTACTCTATGATGGGTCTGATGAGTGACGAGTAGAGGGGCACTATAACCTCTTTATTTCTAGATGTGAACCCCTTAGTAATTAGATGGGCCACGTAGACGTATTTCCTAACTACTTTGGCAATATGATTGTCAAAGGAGAGATTACTATCTACCTGGGTCCCCAGATCTCTTATTACCTCTTCTGTATTAAGAGGGCTGCCGCCTATGTGGCAATTAGTGGGTGTTTTGTTTTTCCCAAACGGGATGACTATGCATTTTTTGGCATTTAGCTTGAGGCCATAACTTTGACACCAGGTGTCTGTCTCAGTAAGGCCTTTTTGAAGGATGTCCGTGTCAGCCGGAGAGTCAATTATGTCTCCCAGTTTGAAGTCATCGGTGAACTTGGTTAGCCATAGTCCTCCTGTGTTTGCCTGTATATCTGAGAAATATATGCTGAACAGTAGGGGTCCCAGAACCAAGCCTTGTGGGACACCACTTGTGATTGGTTTAGAGTTGGACCTGGAGCCTGCTATTCTTACCGTGTGAGTTCTGCCTGTAAGCCAGTTGGCAACCCATCTTGTGATGTAGGGGTTTATGTTCAAGCTGGTGAGTTTTTCTATAATACTCGAGTGAGGAATGGTTGGGAGGGTGGCCTAATGGTTAAGGTGTTTGCCTTGCAAACACAAGGTACAGGGTTTGAGTCTCACAAGGGATAATTGGCTAGGCTTAAAATGGCTCGCAAGGGCAGTTAGCTTAGTACTAATCTATGAACCTATGAACCTATGAATGCCTTGGCGAGATCAAGGTAGGCTGTGTGAACCACCTTTCCCTCATCTATGGCCTTGGTGACTGTCTCGAAGAAGTCAACCAGGTTTAGTAGGCATGATCTGCCCTTAACAAAGCCGAACTGTGTCGGGTCAAGTGTTTGGAGGTTCCCAGTGTCTTTGTTAATGAGTTCCATGATGATGCGCTCCATAGCCTTGCAGACTAGGCTAGTCAGGCTTATGGGGAAATAGTTACCAGGGTCAGTTGTGGCCCCTCCTTTGTGGAGCGGAATAACCATTGCTGTGTGCCATTCTATGGGCACGTAGCCTGTGGAGAGGCTGAGGTTGAACAGCGTGTTTAGGTAGGGAGTTAGTTTGTTCTGTAGTTTGTGCAAGACGCATCCTGGGACACCATCTGGCCCCATTGATGCTGTGTTTTTGGCTTTTGAAAGGGCTGTTTTCATCTGTGCTTCTGTGATTTCCAGGACACTACACTTTTCTGGTATTGTTGTGGGCCCTTTTGAAGGTGAGAGGGAGGTGAAGTTCGCACTGAATCTATCTGCCAGTATGTTGGCAATATCAGTAGGTTCAGATTATTTTGTGCTATTTTGCACTAGCTCAGAGCATATCTGCGAGTTGCCACTTAGATTCTTGACATAGCTAAAGAATGCTTTGTGGTTATCTTTCGACTCCTTGGCTATTTTTCTTTTGAAGTTAGCCTTGGATGATTTTATGAGGGACCTTAGTTTCTTACTGATACTGATCAGGGATGTCTTTCCTTCTTGGGATTTGCTTTTTTCTGAACTAGTTTCCTCCTTATGTTGTATAACCTGTTTATGCAAGGGGTCCACCAGACTGGTTTCCTTCTCTTAGGGGAGCGAGTCTTGGTCTTGCTAGGGATGGCATGATCCATGCATCCTTGTAGGTGTTCACAGAGTGCAATTGTAAAGAATTCTGCATCTTGGGCAGTGTTATCCTTTAGCGTGGGGGCTGTGAAACTTACCACCTCTGCCTTAAGTAAGGTGAAGTTTGCTTTAGAAAAGGTTTTCACTGTGGTTTCCTTGGTTGGGGGTGGTGGTGGGGTGTGGACATCGAGGGTGATTAGTTTATGGTCTGATCTAACCAGTGATGGGTTGACCTCTGGTAAGGAACACCTGTCACCCATGTTGGTGATGACCAGGTCCAATATGTTGTGGCCTCTGGTAGGGGAGTTTACCAGCTGATCCAGGGCATTTGAGCTGATAAATTCCAGGAAGCGCTGAGCCTGGGAGTTTGTACTTAAGTAGTTTTCCCAGTTAATGGTAGGGTAATTGAAATCACCCAATATTAGGGTGTTTGGTAGGACCTTCATGTTTTCCAGTGTCTCCAGAAAGGTGAAGTGGTAGTCCTGGGTCATGGAGGGTGATCTGTAGCAGGCCACAATTTGCATTTCAGATTTGCCCGATGTTAGTTGCACATGGACGATCTCAGATGTATCATGCTGCGCCACTAACCTTGAGGTGTGAGTATCCTTGATAAATATGGATACACCCCCCCCCTTTTGTGTTTTGGTCTGTGTTCTGTGGTCAAAATGTGTGGTACGAGTTGTAGCCCAGTAATGTTGGAGTGCTCAATGGAGCCTTGAACCAGGTTTCAGTTACTGCACAGGTGCCGACATTCTCCATACTAAGGAGTGCTTCGAGCGCATGCATTTTGATACTTAAACTCCTGATGTTGAGTAGCATAACCCTCATTTTTTACTTGTGCTGTTTATGATGGTGGGTTTGAATTTAGAGCCTTGCCTAAAAAAGGCACTATGGGGGCAGCAAGAGCCTTGACCAGTATTCGACAGCCAAGGAGTGGCAGGTGCAAGCCGTCTCTTGTGAAGCAATGCAGCTTGTCGAGCAAGTCATCCCAGGCTGACAGACACTGGATCCCCTTTGAATGACACCAGAAGCTTAGTCAGTTGTTGAAATTGATCATTTTTTCTTTATACTGAGGTGTCATTCTTGGTGAGGGCAGGATGCTACTCAGGGTCAGGGTCATACCCACCTGGGCTACATAATCAGAGAGCTCTTCCATGTCTCTTTTCATGTAGTCCAAGGAGATATATTTCAGGTCATTCACATCAACATGAACAATGACAGAGTCATATTTGTACTTGTTCAGGAGTAACCTGAGTGTTTATGTTATGTGGCAGATTCTGGCTCCCGATAGGCAGCTTACAGTAACCTTCTCCTTGCCTAGCCTAGTGAGTGGGGTGTCAGTGTGCCTCACTATTGAGTCACCTATTACTAGTGTGTTAGGTATGTTATTTCGCCTTAAGGGCTGTGATTGTGTGGCACATTGATTTTGTGTTTTATGTGCTGTCTGGTATTTGACGTGAGGTGCAGGGTTTTGTGGGTGTCTGCTTTGGAGCTCTCTGATGCTTTTGCAGGTTTTTATTTAGAGCCTCCGAGTATGATTTTGTGTATTTATGTGTATTTTTTTCCAGTGCTGGTTTAGTAGGTCTATGTGAGGCTGGAGGTGTGGTGCAAGTGTTAACCTTCTCCTCATGACTGTCTGTTCCAGTCTTGGGTGGAGAGACCTTAGCCTCCAGTTTGGCTGTATAATTGCATCTCTCGCATATGTTAGCATTTTGTGGTAGGAGGAGAGGGCTGTCGGTGTATATGAGGCAGTTGTAACATTGCCTCAGGATACCCAAATTCACCAGCTGGACTGGAGAGTACACCTGAAGTTGCCCTTTGGTCATGCCTGAATAGTAGGGTGAGCTGCATAGTCGGTTGGTTAGTGAGGGGTGGATAAAGAACCTTGCCCTGCTGGGCAGTCAAGTGTCAGGGTATATTAGTGCTTGCTATTAGGTCTGAGCAAGTGCTGGACTATAAGATGCTTTTTGAGTGCTTAGGTTGAGAGTTAGACTAGTTTCAAGTAAAAACTGAAGAGAAGACTTAGTGGAGCCGGGAATAATTTAACCCTAGCTAACCAGTGCTGCCTGACGCGCAAAACCGTGCAAAAAACTACTAACTTCTGGGCTGGAACCACTCCTCCAGGGACAGATGGCTGCTCAATGTTCCCCTCTCTCACAGGTGAACAGAGAAACTTCCCTCTATCCAAGGAAGGTATGAGCAACTCAAAAACTTGTAACACAGCCCTAAATTCAGCACTAGCCTGAAAAATGGACTGTACTAGTTTAGAAAGGCAGGAAACAAAAAATTTTTTTTTTAAAAAGATAAGGTAAAAACAGTAAAAAGTACACTTAAAACAGCTTTAAACGACTACAAGCGATCAGAAAAGGCTATCGCACTTTAGTGTGTAGCCTACAACAGTTAAACAATTTATTTAAACAAAAAAACTTTTTTAAAGTGCAGGCAGTCAAATAAGTACAATATGTGAAAAAAAAAACCAAGCTTTTAAATCACAAGAAGTGCTGGAAAAAATCAGCATTTAGGCGGAAAACAGTTAAATACAGCAAGAAAATACAGAAAACTGATACTCAATCACTGCAAAGTCTCTCTTTTAAGCTAGAAGGCTTGTATCAGTTTAAGGCTTTCTAGTGCTTTCCAGTAGGTTAGATACAGGAAAGATGGGAAACAAGCACAGATGTGGTCTTTTAAACCAGAAAGTTGAAAGAGATGGACAACTTCCCGAATGATCAATAAACTACAATTCCTGGGCCAAGAACCACTCCTCTTGTGGTAGACAGGCTACCTAGTATTTATCACTCCCACTGATAAGCTAGAAGGCTACACTCCAACACAAAGGCTTGGGGGCTCAGAAGCTTACAAACAGTAACACCACAAAAGGATAAAATGGTGCTAAAATAAACTTATAACCAAGTAGAAAGCACCATAGTCCAGCTGGATATAGGCAACAGTTTATTCAGTTCCAAACACCGAACACAAAGTGAAAAGACCCACACTTAATGCTGTAAAAGTACAAGTAACGTTTATATCCAGCTCGACTGTGGTGCTTTCTACTTGGTTATAAGCTTACAAACAGTCCTTGATACAGCAAATCTGTATCTGGACTAGACTAGTTATGGGAAATGTGGGGATCAAGCGCAAACACGGGCTTTAAAACCAGAAAGTTGAGAGAGATGGAAAAAACTGCCCAAATGGCCAATAAACTACAATTTCTGGGCCAGAACCACTCCTCTTGTGGTAGATAGGCTACCTAGTACTTACCACTTCCACTGATAAGCTAGAAGACTTCCCTCCAACACAGAAAGGCTTGTGGGGCTCAGAAACTTACCAACAGACCTGGATACAGCAACTCTGTATCTGGACTAGGCTAGTAACAGGAAAGGTGGGGAAACCATGCAAATGCAGCTTTTAAACCAGAAAGTTGAAAGAGATGGGGAAAAACTGCCCAAACGGCCAGTAGCTACAATTTCTGGGCCAGGAACCACTCCTCTTGTGGTAGATAGGCTACCTAATGCTTACCACTCTCACTGATAAGCTAGAAGGCTTCCCTCCAACACAGAAAGGCTTGAGGGGGGGGTTCAGAAGCTTACAAAGAGACTTGAATACAGCAAATCTGTACCTGGACTAGACTAGTTACAGGAAAGGTAGGGAACAAGTGCAAATGCAGGCTTTTAAGCCAGCAAGTTGAAAGAGATGGAAAACTGCCTAAACGGCCAATAAACTACAATTTATGGGTCAAAACCCACTCTTCCCATGGTAGATAGGCTACCTGATGCTTACCACTCCCACTGATAAGCTAGAAGGCTTCCTTCCAACACAGAAAGGCTTGGGGGGGGGGCTCAGACAAAGAGAGATAATGGATACAGCAAATCTGTACCTGGACTAGATTAGTAACAGGAAAGGCAGGAAACAAGCACAAACACAGGCTTTGGAATCAGAAGGTTGAAAGATGGAAGAGCTTCCCAAACGGCCAATAAACTATAATTTCTGGGCCAGAAACCTCTCCTCCTGTGGTCGATAGGCTACTTAGTGCTTACCACTCCCACTGATAATTTAGAAGGCTTCCCTCCAACACAGAAAGGCTTGAGGGGCTCAGGAGCATACAAACAGTCCTGGATACAGCAAGTCTGTATCTGGACTAGACAAGTTACAGGAAAGGCAGGAAACAAGCTAGGAATTTTTTTTTGTTACAGAAAAGCAGCTAAAACAGCAGTAAATACAATTTAAATGCAATACAGGCTAGCACACATGTATCAATATTACGGCAAATACAGTTTAATTAAATGCAATTAAATTAACAAATGACTAAAAAACAAGTGCAGAAGGCATTGAATTAGAAGGCTACTAAGAATCAGTAATAAGTGCAGAGTAAGTAACAGCACGCAGAACGGCAAGTAAGACAGTTATAGTAAGAGCATCTGAATATATATATATATATATATATATATATATATATATATATATATATTTTTTTTTTTTTTTTTTTTTTTTTTTTTTTTGAGGGAGGGAACACAGCACGGTTAAGAGGCTACAGGTGTTGTCCTTCTCAAATGCTCTCTTTGTACACACTAGAAGTGCCTGAAATCGGAATTTGATCTCACTGCACTCAATTGAGTGAGCAAATGAGATAGGCCCAGAAGGAGTATCCAAATAGAAACTTACAAGAGCGGCGGGCAGTTTCAAAGCCACCAAGATTAACACCAACACAAGAACAGGTAGGGTAGGTGGGAGAAACACAGTGGATACAACAATAGACAGAAATAATACAGCACCACTATAAATAAAAGGCAAGTGTATAAATACAGCACAGTGCAAATTAAGTTGCAAAGGTGTACTTATCAGTTTGAAATAGATTCCAATTCTGCAGCTCAAAGCAAATCTATCAGCTTTCCAGCAGTTTACAGAAATGCAGTCTGTACTGGAATTACAGCAAGATACACCTCAGGCAATGACTAACAGCTAGGATGTGGGCTGGCTCAACAACCCCCTCCCTGAAACTTGTTTGAGCTACCCTGAGAAAAAACACAGTGGAGACAACAATAGACAGAAATAGTACAGCACCACTATAAATAATAGGCAAGTGTATAAATACAGCACAGTGCAAATTAAGTTGCAAAAGTGTACTTATCAGTTTGAAATAGATTCCAGTTCTGCAGCTCAAAGCAAATCTATCTGTTTGTTAGTAATGTTTAAATACTATTTCTCACAAGAGACCTGGGAGCATTTTGATCTTGATATCCAGCTTATCAGCACTCTGCCTTGTGCTCACATGTAAGTTTTAGCACTGTGATTTCTTGTGGGAATAGTTAAAGCTAGTAAAGATTAATTAGGTATTTTTCTTTGAAATCAGACCTGTCCTACTGTATTATTTTAAGTTTCTGTATGTTCTCTGAACTCTTAGATATCTCTGTGGTGTAGTAGTTTTGTCTTGTGTTTTAATTATTTATTATTAAATATTTTTTAAATCTTCTACCTGTGGCTGAATTGTGTAGAGGTAAGCTCTAGAGTACATTGCATATTTATAGAGGTTATTGTAATACGCCACTTTAAAGTAAGCCTTGTCTGTTAGTCATAGTACCATTGGATAATAATATTGCACAGTAATAACTGGACACCCTTTTAAGGGCCTTTTAGTAGCTGATATTATTAACTGGGTGGTGGCAGTAGTTACTACCATATAGTCTGGGTAAAGGGGCACAGCTGGAGAATCTGTGTCAGCCTTTCCCAGGAGTGTCTGTGAAGTTGTATAAATACTTATCTCAAAGTGTGTGTGTGTGTTGTGTCAGCTACTTGGCAGGGACATGAAGCACTGGTTGGACAGAGATGGTACTGGAGGTTTTAGCTTGCCCAGTTAGGCTGTGACCTGGACCCTATAGATGTGCTACTGGGGACCTGGAGAGCAAGGGAGCAGGCAGCCCCAGACTGACTGTGATCTCTGTGTGGACTTAAGGGAAATTGTACTTTACTGTGTGTATTAGTTATCCTTTTCTCTCCTATGAGACAAACTCCCTGCTGTTAGTGGTGAGGACTGAGTCTCCTTAACTGCTGGGCCAGGACACGGTCATCACAATATCTATGAGTAATTTGTGGTAATGTAAATAAAACAGATGATAGCTTTGTGAAGACAATGGCATGCTGGTAAAACTGCAATTAGTCTGTCAGTATGGGTGTTATATATTTTGCAGAAAGTCAAATATCTTTTTAGTCATTTTTATTATCATCTTACAAAAATAGTTATTGTGGTACTAATCCACATTGTTGCAGTATAATCAAACTAACTATTGTGAAGTTAACAGACATAAGAACACCAGGGTTGGTACAATAAAAATTTAAATACATACTGTACATGCCTTGAGACATGAAATGCTTATAATATATAGTATGCAGTAATGTATATGTCCCTTATACAGACAACAGAGACATTCCATCCAAGGGCATATATGAACTAGACATCCATAAATGTTGCATATCTATGTAAACTGCCATCACCTGTTAAAATTCTTGTTTTTCCTACTCCATCTAACTCGCAGTCCTATGTCTGACTTGTCCATATATACCTCAATTGTGGGCTCTCCTTTATCAAATCAGTTACTCCTAGTCATGAATACTTGCTAGCTATTAACCATGCCACATGTGTAATACCACTATAACTAAACCCTTTAAACTTGTAAATTCACTCCAACCCAAAACAGCAGGGAGCCATAGTAGTTGAGACATAGCTAAACAACATTTATTGTAACAAAATCACATTTTAACCAAATCCAAAAGGATGTTATGTGCATAGGTTACCCGAAATCTAGTAATCTATATATGTTTCTGCATTTTAAGTCAAATAAACTCTGTAAGTACCTGGATCATGATCAGTCTAATACAACAACCACTACTTTCTGGCACCTTGCTTAGCATATATTGGATTTCTCAATAGCCTAAACAAATAGAACTCCATTCTTTAGAAATCACTGTTAGATTTCTTAAAACAAGAATTTGATCTAAGAGAAACTTGCTGGTTAGAGGTTCAGATCTTTAGACAACATCTCATTGATAGAATAGATCTAATGTCTATAACAGTTAAAGAATCTATTCCAAAACTGATTGATTACTTGATATTAAATTTACAGCATAAAGTTTCTGATAAAGGTAAACTTTCATATATACATAAAATTATCAGACAAGAAACTTTTTACAGTGTAGATTCATACTGGAATTATTTCACCTCTATTAATGGGGACCCACCAACTCAGCAAGATAAACAATATATATTGGAATCTGCTTATAGAACTACATCTTCCATTGTCTGGAGACTTTATACATGGAAATTTTTACATAGATCTTTTTATACACCTTTGATGATGAATAAAATAAATAATAAAGATAATCTATGTAAGAGATGCAATGTAGAAATTAATGCTGACTGGGCTCATATGTTTTATGACTGTATGAAGTTGAAAGAATACTGGAAGTCAATTAATGAATTTTTGCAGGCTCTTTTTACAGATAATTTCATTATTTCTAAGTCTCTTATATTATTCAACACACCTGTACCTCAATGTGTTAAAAAGATTAAGCTTCCCTTGTTATGGTCTATCCTAGCAGTGACCAGGAAAATAATAACTAGAAATTGGATTTCAGATACACCTCCTTCGTTTAATGAATTTAAAAATGTTATGAATATAATGTGCCATATGTAAATAAGCACAATTAGAATGAGAACAACTAGAAAAACATCATATTATATTGTATGGGATAATTTACAAAATTTGTTAAAAAAATTCTAATTTCAATAGCACGGTATTTTAGTTTAATTAATTGATCTGATTGTAGTGGATGTCTTTGTAAATACTTTAGTTGTTTTGTTGAATATTATAATAATACCTATTTTTAATTACTTGTATAAAATTGTTATGATATTTCTCTTATATGTTAAAACAATAAACCTGTTTTGAAAAAAAAGAAATCACTGTTACTGTCTCAGCTTATCCTTTCCATATCAATACTCTTCATTCCAACAACAAAAAAAAAAACATACTGCCTCTCCTTCATCCCATCATGGCTGAGCAGAAGAAAGATCACGCTATGTTATAATATTCACTAATCTACAGCCACTTTGCATGACCTTCATACCCATACATTTAAGTCAAATTTTCAGATGGCTATATTTAAACTGTTCATAATTCTCAACAATCTAGTACTTAAAAATATCAAATGATTATTCAGAAATTGTACTGATCTCATTAATACTGTGAATAATTTATAAAAATTACATCCAGCAGTACATGCAGTATTGTTTAATATAGCTCAGGAAAAACATGTCTGACAACATTCAATATGCAAAGTATTGATCTTAGGGAATTGTTAAATGTTCTATTAAGGATGGATCCACATTGAAACCCCAGATTATAAGATGGTGAGCAGCCATATCACCAAAGACAAATACCAGAAATACCAAAAAGGTAATATCTTAAATTGTAAGAGTTTTTGTTGCAGGTATTAGCAACCCCCCTGCATCCCATTATGTGAATGGGAATCCCCCCCCCAATACATAGTTGTCTAAAAATGAAGAAGTGAAAAATCACTCAAAAACAAAGGTTTTTACTGCCAGTGCATACTTTGAAACTGTATCAACAGGGATTTCCTATGGAAGATAGTCTTCAGTGTCCTGTTACTCAGTATCTCGTGATTCAGGCACTTGGCATTCTTTGTCATGCAAAATTACAGACTGTAATTATATTGCCCATGTTTTTTCCCATAGTCTGGTCTATAGCAGACAAAGACAGTAAGCTGTTCCAGTTCCCAAAGTCATTCTTTTACAAAATCAGTTCATTCTTCTATGTTGTTCTTTATGGTTTCCAATCAGTCCTCTCACTCTTATGGTTTTGGCAACCCAGTCTCTCTCTCTCTCCCAGATTTATTCATCATCATACTTTATTATGTGGATTATGATAAGTTTGAGCTGATTTAGCTTTATCTGCCCATCTTCCCAGTTGCCTGGTACACATTGTTAACTTGTTAAAAAGTTGTCACAACTCGTAAAATATCATACAATATTATGCTTACTTATCAGGACCAGTTTTTTAAAGATATTTATTTTTCAACTACATAAAGAGGTGAGCCAAAACAATGAGATTAATAAGATTCCCAGCTTCTATTGTATCCTCAGTGTTTTTCTCCACATTTCAAATTCCATTCTTCCCTCTATTACTCATGCAAACTATGTTGAAACTTGAATTGACTTTTTTATGAATCAGTCTAAAAATTGTACTAAATAAATTAACTACTGGATCAACTTCAGAAGATGACCATCTTCCTGAATCAATACAAGATCTGTAAAATCAAACAACTTTACTGGTTTAAAAACTTTAATATGTCTTAAAGACTCAGTGGAAACATCAGTAAGAAAATGTATGCAACATGAACAAGTATAAGCTACTGTATACAAACTACAAGATTAATATGTAGATATTTACAGGTTTAAACTAGTTTATATGGGTTATAAGACTACTGTATTATAAAAAAATCTTGATCCCCAAAGCACATGGGCTACATAAACATATGTTCTAGTCTTTCAAGTAAAATAATGTCAGCTATAATGCATATTCAATATTGCACACCCACTACATTTTATGCTGAAATATCTGCATGTAGCTATCCGTTTAGAACAGACAATGTGATTTGCCATAACCATGATCTAGAACATCTACAACTGTATGTATTTCGTTTGTATGACATTATTATATAATGCTATAATATTTATCATATAAAGTTTTCAATTACATTTTCAATACTTGGAAGAACTAAACAGTGCATTCTTCTTCTTCATAAGGAAGATGATTTCAGTTATAACACAGTCAAACAGGTGAGTAAGGATGCCGTAATCATATACAGAATATCAAGGCAGGGTGGTTAGCAGTAAATAGAGGGATCTGTAAATCATCTATCATTAGTCAGAAAGGCAAAGCTATGGTGTCTTCAAATGCAACTACTAAAATTACATTTCTGGTAAAAGATGTGGGAACATTTGTCCTAAACAATGAAATCTTTGTCTTTTTTCAATTTAAGCACAAATAAAAACAACAAAGTTTCATCCAAAGAGTTTATTGTAAAAACAATAAAATGTAGTCAAAAACAGAAAGCTTTTAGATTACTCCTTCTTCAGTGTGTTACTGCATTAAACACATTACTATTTAAATTTAAAATTGATATCACATGACAACAGCCAACCAACATCATCATTAATTGTTTCATTAGTAAAAGACATGTCTATTTAAAGAGAGAAGAGCTCTTATAAAAAAATTCTTATAAAAATTATAAAAATATTCTTAGAAAAGGCTATAGAAATGTAGCCTATATAGTTAATTATTTTTTAACTATTTTTTAAGACATAATTGCATCTATTTTAAGGTAGGTTTAATTGATACAGTAGAATTAATACCTGGAGTGCTATCTGCTTGCAACCTAACAATCCATTTATAGTCTTTGGTCTCTAGGTCATTATTTTTGTCACCCCCACTCTGACTAGTATAACAGATATCAATAACCCTAACAGACTGGTACATTCTCTTGAGTCTATAGCATATATTCGAAGTCTGAAAACTTCAAATGTGAAATAATCAAATTTTAATGTTCGAAGTTTCAAACATTGAACATATGATTAAAAAAAAAAAGAAAGGGAACTTACCTGACTGTTGTAAGCAGGGGGGCAAGCACCCCTGCACCCCTCCACCCCCACTCTTTATATATACTAACTCCAAGACCGCACTATAATGCAGTAAGGGGAAGATTTCCCTTACTGCACTGTAGTGTGGTCTCGGAGTTGGTATATTTAAAGATCAGGGTTGTGGGGGGGTGCAGGGGGCTTGCTCCCCTGCCTACAACAGTTAGTTTAGTTTTTTTTTTTTTTAATTATATGTTCGATATTTGAAACTTCGAATATTTAAATTTGATTATTTAATGTTCGAAGTTTTCAAACTTCAAACATATGATATAGACCCACATTCTCTCTAGTTGATATTTCATCTGCATGGACCATGACACGTAAATCATAAAACCTGTGATCACATTATAAAGCATGGGTCCTGAAAATCTGTCATTTCCAACTAGGGTCCATTTAGAACCATAAATGTAGTTTCACACATAGACTTCATTTCTCGGGGGAAAATTCTCAACCTGATATTTTTATCAACCATATCTTTTTAAATATATAGATGTAAATCAAATATTGATCTCAACCATGACAGCAATGCTGTAGGAAGGTGTTGGGGTGTGGGGTGGGGGGGTGGAGGAGGCTCTTGTACCAGGTGTTTACTTGTAATGCGAGACAAACTTAAAAAAAGTGTAACAAGTTACAAAGCTACGAAAGACAAAAAGTGACCAGCCAAACTGTTGAAATAAAACAAAATGAACCAGGAATCCAGGAATCCAGGACGCCAAAAAGGAACACCAGTATTAGCCAAAAGTATATAAAACCATTTATTGTGAACAAGAGGTTTTAGCGCTTTCATCTCCTGATAGAGACTTCTTCAGAAACAATGAATAACTTTTAATTACCCTTTTAAATAGTCCTTGATACGTGATGTCACACATTTAATTAAAAACTATTTAAACAAACATACACTTGTTAATAAAAACTAGAATCATAAAATTTGTATCAACCCAAATAATGTTGTTAGCTCCAAAAATATAATATACAAATAATTTACAATTAATTATATAAGATGAATATTTGGTGAAGAATGGTACAAAGGATATAAATAAAAACATTAGATAAATTTAAAAACTCATAAAAGAATTCATTTATATACCATAAAATTGGTTCTATTAATGTTTTATAGACTTGGTTGTAAATATGTATATTGATATTGAGTATATATATATATGTATGGTGTGTTGTAATTCTTAAATAGCAATTAAATATTACCTTTTTAAACTTTTATCAATATAATAAATGTCCCAAATCCAGACTTTGCATGTTTCAAATATTGTTTGCCCTTTCAATTAATAGAGGTGTCAATGACACTGTTTCATTTAATCCTGGGGGAAACATAGAAGCCAATCTATATTGCCATTGGCTCTCCTTCTTTTTTAACAAATTTTTCCAGTCACCACCTCTGTTGTTTATTTTGACAGTGTCCAAGATACCAAATGTGAATTGCCTGAATTCTGAGCAGGATATACTGTGTTTGTATAAAGAATTAGTGTTCTTTTTATTCCTGATATCATTCAGATGTTCGTATATCCTGCTTTTGAATAATCTTTCAGTCTTGCCAACATAGAATTAAATAAAAAAATTTATGAACACTGTCATGATATGGAAAAATGTGTTAACAATGCCCTAAAAAACTTAATCTGAATTGTAACAATTTTATAAAATTGACCTTTGGTATTTTAGAGAAAGTATCCCTTGATCCTAGGTGAGGCCATCAGAAGAATTCTTTAGGATATCAATAACAAGTGTGGCAAATTTGTTTAGATGTTACTTCCCATCCTGGTCTTTATGACTATATTTCTTTTGCCTCCATCTTGAAGAAATGTTGGGAAAAGTTGTGCCAGTTTTTAGTCATTTAGTTTTTTTAACATTTGTACATATACTTAATATACATTCTTTACCCCTACCATTTGGATGCTTGTAATCAATCAATTCCTTGAGGTCATATTTATTTATAACTTAAATGTATTGTTTATTTATGATTTACATATAAAATCATTTTATTGTACTGTTACTTTAAATAATTAATTGATCAGCTGAAAATGGATATAAATTCCCTTGAACATGTGTTAATATATGGTTCTGATAAAGTCCTTGTAGATGAAAGCAGTTAACCTTATTTAATCAATTTATTATTTTTAGCAGTCAATTGTGTTGCTGGAAATAATTCAGGATGGATTCATTTTTTGAGTTTTTGATAGGCAGAAGAATTAATGGCATGGATTTCATCAACTCTGAATGAACACCAGTCAAAACTAAAAACTTTCTTCTAATAAACAGACCAGTATAGTCTTAATACAATCTAGCCCAAGACTTATCAAGCCTTGTCTGCAGGAGTAAATACACACTAAGGGGGTGTTTTACCATTTGATTAATACTCTTCACAGTTCTTTACTTTTCCCTCCAAATTCTGATTCTTATTAGATCACCATATAGATGATATGCTCAAGCCTTTCTTTCCATCTATGACATATAAAGCTTGTCTTCTACAATAGTACAATTTACATCTTACCTCACTTTTTAAAGTATGTACTCATGGCATTTTTAAAAAAATATATATGTATGTATATCTTTTTCACTTCCGTGTGTGTGGTTTATTTGCTCTACATGCACAGCAACAGTGGACAATGAAAAAATAAATAAACACTGGACTTCCAAAGATGAAAGTGTGAAAGTGAACTGGATACTGTTTGTCAGGTGTCAATTACAAATGTCTAGAATCAGTAACCGATCAGTGATGTCCAGTTCATTTCAACTACATTTCCTCAAAATGCACAGCCATAGTAGTTGAAGGATGCACTTACTCAAATGAAAAAAGAAGAAAAGGGGCAAGAGCAAGAAACAGCAAAATACACTTCATCTAGACATCAAAAAACATATTTCAGGAAGACAAGTTCTTTGCCCACGTACAGAAAATTATCTCACACCGCAGTGCTAATTCTGAAATTATACCTACTTGAAAGAAAAACAAAGTTTCTGTTAAAGTCCATTTTTTTCATTCTGCTATTTCTCTCTGTCATTGCTCAGAAATGTACTGTACAGATTCTGCATTCAGTTCTCAGGTATAAGATTCTTGAACAGATGAATAAGGAACAACAAAAGACACACTGGCAAAAGTATTCTATCACTTGCCTTACAAGGACTTAAGGGGAATCCTCAGGTTTGTGTGCTTTTTTGGGTTTGGTAATGTACTCAGTGTTTCAGCATTGGCATGATATTTTCCTGCGCTTCATACAGTCTTATACTTATGTGGCCACAGCACCACTGCCCAGCACTGTATTCTTGATGAAACCATCAGGGAAAAGGTATTCTTTCATAGAAGAATGAATCTGTAGGTTGCAGTCTGGGTGGATGGCAATTGCAGCGCCATGACAGGAAAGTGACATAGTTCTCAGTGATGCTGAAAAGTGAGATCGGAAAATTGTTAGATTACTGTGAAACATCAAAATTAAAAATGCACGCAAATATTTTAAGCATTAGCAATGTAAAGGCAAAAATTAGGGCATCATCCAGATAAACTGCAATGTGTGGCAGTTAAAATATCTCTAGTCTCTGAAATATAATAGTTGGTATAACCAGTCTTCCAAAAGGTAAAGAACTGTGTGTAAACATACTTTTGCGACAATTCTGGTTGTATGTTCCTTAGATGGATCATCCTAAACCATTTCTACAAAAGTAAAGTCATTTGTAATTTTGAAGGCATCTGTCCCATCACTATCTGGAATATTTCAAACACGCTATTTGTTATCAATTTAATTATAATCTCCAAGCAGCTTAACAGTTACATAATGATTCACTATTGTTACCACATAGTTATCTTTTCCATCTGCATTATGGTTCCTCTTCTGCTTCTATTTTAGCACACATTGCATCATGTATTGAACTGGCTCTGAATGGCCTGTGTTCAAGGGCTGCTAGAACCAGTAGTTATGGTAAAGTTTATCATATCTTTTTTTTAATTATTAAACATCTCATTTAATAAGCAATTATCCCATGTGGGCTGATAGTACCCTAGTTTAATTTATTTTTTCTTGAAGCTTCTCACCAATTTGACAAGTACCTTCAGCTACTGTCAAAAGTAAAACATCCTCTTGCTACCTAGAAGTTGCTTTGAAATCAGACTCTCAGAGTACTTGTATACATATTGCAGTATAAGAATTTTGCAGAACTGTGTTATTTCCGTGAATTTAATTTTGCTTCTTGTAGTAGTACTGCTTTCTATATCAGCCTCAGATTTCACAGATATCCTTCATACTTTAATTGCCATCAGGAATGGCTTTACTTTATTTATATTTATACTTTCTGCACTATATAAAGAATGTGTTTTCCTTGCATTGTCTGTGCTCTTTTTATTTGGCATGAACATTGTGGAATTCCAGAGTAATCATTTTTGCCTTCAGCTTTTTAAATGTACTTTGTAAAGTATTGCCTGACTTCTACATTTTTCTAATGTATCCGGTTTTTGCAATCTGAAAGTCATTTCTCTTACTGAACTATACAATCTGTAATGGCATGCAGTTTGTCATGGTTCCCATAACATTCAGTAGTATTGCTACCTTCCTTAGTCTTGGTAAGAGCCTTTCACATATCTGTTGTTGCACAGCTACATGCCACTGTAGTCTGTTTCATCTGCAAATACTGTACATTGTGGTGTTCCTTTAGAGCTTGAGGAAAAATGGCAGCTTGACTCCTTAGCTGTATCCTGAAGGGAATAATAAGTTTACATGATAATGAAGTGGTGCTTATGTATAAATGTAAAACTCACATTCTCTGATTTGGTTAAGGTGGTAACTTTTACATCTCTGTTAAGGAAAGTTGTTGCACAGCATGTTGAAAAACAAACTTGACTACTGGTTTAGTCTGACTGTAGAAATGGGAGCCATGCATCAGAGCTTAGCTTTTTTTTTCAAACATCTTTATTGCATCAGAGCTTAGCTATAATAAAGCTACATATGGAACAGATGCATAATTCAGTCATCAATAAGGACAAGAGCACAAGTGAAGTGCAACTCTACTATGTAAAGTGGCAGAAAACTAATTTAAATAAATTAAATTTGCGCCTATTTCTTTTTGTTTTTATTCATTTGTTAACCATTAACCAGTCAGATTCACCAGGTAGGACTGCTTGGTTAAGTGATTTACTTAAGATGAACAAGTTTGGAAAAAAGATACAGAGATATTCAAACTCAAGATTACATGATGAAACATATTACCAGCTCATAGCCTTAATCCTCTGTGCTATACAGCCAGACTTGACTTCAGCCCATGAGGGTATTGATGACTATTCTTGCAGGAAAAAATGTGTCCGCTCCTGAATTAGGAGAAGTGATTGAGGTTAAAGATTCATTAACATGTATCTAGGACCGTCTACAAGATTTATTAAAAGAAATATAATTTCTAGTCCATCAGATCAATATAGTACACAGAATTGGGCAGCTGACTGTCAGCTATTTTAAGACCTGACATACAGTTTTGAAGTGCCAAAGTCTAAAGAATGGTTGGCCAAACAAGCAGTGGTGTAGACATATTTGTTTATTGCTGGCTTGAAGGTTGGAGTGGGTAAAAACATTTCACTGATGGTCTCCAGAAGAGAGAGGGTTCCTTTGCAGCCATTAGGCACTTGTATAAGGAAGGTGATGTGTTAGGACTGCCACAACCAGCTGTCCTAAGAATGGTGTGTCAGGGTTCAGGGCATTTTTGTAACTCTCTGGAAGAGACTGTAATTTTATATAGATGTCATGAAGGGATCAGTCTCCTGGTGGGTGATAGAGAAGCTTAATGAGGTAGGAAACATGACCTAAAAGCAGCATCCAACAACAGAAGCTTGAAGAATACAGAAATGCATAGAAAAGGGATAATCAGTGAAATTCAATAATAACCAGTGAAAGAAAAAACATTGTCTTGTTTCTGTAGATACTTAGGCTCAGACAAGTTGTTTTTCTGTCATGGTACTTCATTTTAGCACATCTGAGGTACAACATGTAACATTTTAATCTTTAGTCTTGAGTAATTGTGGAGGTAGTAAAATGCATTAACAGTCTGACAGTCTAGAGCAGATAATTAAGGTTATGGCCACTAAAGAACTTACCCTTGAAGTTTTCACTGAGATTTCTCAGTCTCCATTTGGCTACTGCAAGAACCTTTGCAAGTAAATTAAAAATACATTTCTGAGGTTTACCCCTTAAAAAAGCACAGTGCCTGTGTGTAAAGGATGTACCCACATAACAATAATATTAAAAATAAATAAATACAAATAAAAAGTAATAAAATAAAATAGCATATTTTACAGTGAAATGATTTGCTGATCTTTTCTGAAACCACGCTTCTCTGGCACGAATATAATTTTTTTTTTAGTGAAGTGCTTCACTTTTTGTGGTATTTTGTTTTAAACTCCAAAAATTATTCAACTTAGAAAAGCAGACAAATGGCAACAATAGCGCTTTTATTCAGAGCCATGTCCAACCCAGAATTGTTGAACATGCTCCATCTTAGCAAAACCAAATCTACTCGAGCTACACGCTCTAGGGATATAAACCTCAACACAACAATGAATAGAACATGCTGGAGGGATAGATTCCCTTCGCAGAGATTTCCCTTACTATGGAACAGGGTCCCAATCTACATAAGACAGAGCCCCTCACTATCACTCTTCAAAAGGAACCTTGATGAGTGGATGGGTAACAGAAAGTTCACACCGGGAATCACACCAACAGCACTACTAGATAGGGGCCAAGGGTACTAGCTGCTAGTACAATGGTCTAGGGAACTACTAAAGGGGCGGTGAATACTGCACAACATGTCTGGGCTAATATATGCCTTCGGGCAGGTAGCCCAGTACCAACCTATGAACCTATGAACCTATTCAAGACAATAGATGAACTTCTTCAGACAACACACACCCAAGATCCCATGCTGTGTATACAACTATCAATTAATTAATTAAACAATTATGCAATTTCTACTAAATTATTAATCAATGTCTTAAATATTGTTCAAATACTAAAAAAATATAATAATAACAATAATAACAATAATAATAATAATAATATATGCATATACCTATAAAAACCATAAGAAAAGCATTATTTAAAAATATTGTTAATGAACTATCATGGTACTGCTTCTTGTATACAATAATTCCATTGTTATAATTCATTATTTAAATATTTATAAGAAATTATAAATGAATAAAATAACAACATTAATTATTTCATTGTAGTGGACCAATAGTTGTGCTTACCTATCCAAAGCTTTTAATTATAAAATACATTTAATGGAACAATATTCGTTGAGTCCTGGTGGAATGTGGGCATATGCTCTAATTTGCCAAATTAATTCACATTCCTCTAGTTTCAATTCCCAGGGACCTCCTCTGATGTTCTTCCCTATCTGGTGGATTACAATAAACTGCAACTTATGAGAGGGATTCTCTAAAATGTGTTTTGCCAATGCATTTGTATTTGTTTTTTTATCTATGTGATACTGATGCTCATAAATTCTTTGTTTGAGCATCCTTTCCGTTTTACCTATATAATAACATGCATGTCAGTATGTATGTGTGTATGTATGTATACATGTATGTATGTACAGTATGTATGTATTTATTTATATATAATACTTTACTGAAATTTTATATATTGGTGCAAACACACTAACATATTAAAACAAATGAGCGCCCAGATTCTTAAAGAGCTATATGAAGTGTAGTGATCCTGTTGACAGTGCCAACACAATGACATGCTATTTGGAATTCATTAAATGTTTCTATGCAATGTGTAGATCCACCAAACAAAGACAAATAGCAGAATATGCTAAAGAAAGCATAAAGAGCTAAAGTACATGGCAATTAACCAATCCAGCATGGCAGAATTATTAAGAAAGCTATAAAGCATCATGTACACTCAGTGCAGGTTTTTGTTATGTGCACCAAAACTCTTTGGAGTAACAGGCACGATTACACTTAGAAAAAAAAAACATTTTTGAGGTTGCTGCTGCTATTATTTTGCTGAATGTGCAACAGGTTTTAAATCAGGGTGCTTTTGTTGCTGCTGCCAGACCTTGGGCAGAAAGAAGAAGGGTGTTTAGCAGCCATTTAACTTATCATGGACTGAATGAAACAGAAGTTGTTGAGAGATACAATGCAGATAGGGAAACATGGGAGGAAATATGCAACCTATGTCAACGCTACCTCTGGCCTCACTGATCATAGAGAACCCTTTCCAGTGGAAACAAAGGTATGTGTAACATTATGTATACTAGCTACTGTTATTTTCAAGAGACCCCCAGGGGATTTATTAGGAGTGTCACGGGCATCAGCCTCTAGAATATTACATCAGTTTTTAAATGCAACGCTACTACATGCAAGGGATCACATCTGTTTCTTATGCTCTACACAGGAGAGATCAAGAACCATTTGAGAATTCTGAGCAGTAGCACACTTCCCTGAAATGTTGGGGTTCATAGATTGCACACACATAGAAATAAAGGTCCTACCCAGGGAAAAGGGAAGGAGTTATATCAACAGAAAAAGTTTCTACTTCATAATCTGTCAGGTTGTCTGCAATGCCAAAAGGATCTTCTACAGTGTTTGTGCAGGTAACCCAGGCAGTTTTCATGACTCACACATATGGCACACCTGTGAGTGGTACAGCAACTTTGCTAGGGGTGACAATCTTCAAGGACATCTAATCTGGGATGCTGGTTATGCACTTGACCCCTGGCTCATGACTCCCATGAGAAATTCACACAACCCCACTGAGCAAGTATGCAATAAGGCACATTGCACAAACTAGGAATATTATAAAATGTGTTTGTTTTCTTAAATCAAGGTTCCAATGTCTAGACACAGCAGGAGGTGCACTACAGTATGACCTGGGCACCTGTGCCAAAATACTTACAGTCTGTTCCATGTGCACAATATCATTCTCAGGAAACAGCTTCAACAATGACATCAAGGGACAGGACCACAGTCAGGTCCAGAAGCAGTAGCAGCGGATTCACTTCATAATCTCGAAATACTGAAATCTCGAATTTCAGTATCTCGACACCATGAAGCCAAAAATCCAAAAACCGGAAACCCTAGAAGCGCAAAATTTAAAATCGCGACTTCTACACTAAACATACCGCAGACACAAATACAAACATACACCTCCCTTCACATACACAAACACCTACCCTACATACAGTCAGGGGTATAAGCCTCCCTGCACCCCCCACACCCCCCCTACTTAAATATATTAACTTTGAGGTCACACTACACAGACAAACACACAAAAACACCACCACACAAGCTACATTCCCCTCGCACACACACATCACACTAACAAAACACACAGACACACACTAAAGCCTCTACTCAAAACCCATAAAACACAAACACTTACCTACATACATCTCCAACCACCCACTCACACACTGCAACACTGAAACCGCTAATTCAAAATCTCCAAACTTCGGGATTTTGAATTTCGTACTTCTGGGGTTTCGGTATTCTGCACTTTCGCCCTTCTGGTCTCGGGCTTCTGAAATTCGGGATTTCAGTAGCTTGAGATTCTGAAGGGAACCCGTAGCAGCAGGTACAGATAAGGAGTCTGAGAATCACCAGCTGCAGATGGTGTTGGTAGATGGAGGCATGCTCTGTATGATCTACCTTTGGCTAAGAGGTCAAGGACAACACACACAATCACTACCTATCTTAAAGCCTAAGATTGCGTATACATAAAAATAAGAAAACTGATGCTTGTCAGACATCATGACCTTTACTTAACTATGTGATTGCTGTGTTCTGATAGCATCAGACAGGAACAACCCCTAAGGACATAACTGGTGCCTGTATTTATGACAAGGTAAATGTGGAACCTGTAAAGAAAAATACTTATCTATCTATCCATCTATCTATGTATATAAATAGTGGATTAGTCTCCTAGGGAAATATGTGTATGCCCAAGCAGAGCCTTTTGTCTGAGATATACAGTTATGTCAACAATATCTCCTCTAAAATGCTTGCAAAATACAGTTACATTTTAGAACCAATAGTCTGCATCAACCATTTCAGTTGACTACCATTCATAAAACTAGGAACAGGTCAATAATACCCTTATTTGCTCAACTATATATAATGATGCCAATGCTGTAATCACAATAATAACTGAAATAGCATGCATTACTACAATATACAAATAATCCACTCACAAATGAGTAGGAATAAGAAATATAAAACTCTAGCTATGCAATACATATTGATAAGTTCAATCTTATGAATAAGCATGCATCAGCTATTCACTGTGTGCATCAGACTTACATGCAACCCTAAGTCACAATGACATGTGCAAAGGGCATAGTCATCATCGGGGGTAGGAGTACAAAGCTAAAACCAAGGAAGTGAGTATGTGCAAGTATGAAACACATGTATCTCTCAGAGTATACAGTGTTCAGAGCCAATAACAGCAGATGTATAGCGATCAAAAGTAATGCTTAGATAGTTTGCATGTGTGTGAGGTTATATGCGTAAGTGAATTTTTTTTCTATGTGTGTGTGTCTGTATGAACATAATCAAGCACTGTGCTAGCACTACTTCATGGCAACTTAGATGGGTGTGAGCTGTGCATGGCAGACTGCCAAGTTCAGTGTCATCACCCCTGACTATGAGAACAATCTCTGCCATGAGTTGAACTGCTACTTCCATGGCCCTGGCTAGAAGTCAGGGTGCTACCTGAATGTAAGACACATCTGCTGGATGAGCTCTCATCAGGACTATGTCTAGAATCATTTTTCTGTAATCTACTATGTCTGGTTGTAGACATTTCACTTTATCAGTGCGGGAGTGGGATCTTGCATATCCACATCTGCTAGCACTAGAAGATGGTGCAGCTGTCTGGCCATGTGGATGCCCGCAGTCATCCAACAGATGTTCTGTCACAGAAACTGGCCAATCCAGTGTGTCGTTCATCCTGTCTAAGGAATTGTCTACATGGTTCAGGGAGTCCCATCAGAATGCATGACATTTCATAGTCACACTGTCTCTTCTGAGGCCCAGGTGGAATGTGCCTGTGCCTCCACTATTGCCCTACACATACATCTGGTCACACCTAACAACACATCAGCTTTAGGAAAACAGTGGACAGCAGGTCTCCTTCAAGAACACCTACCAACCCTACTGTATGGCACCACACCCTCACAATGGCTACCAGGACTGGCAACTGACTCTGTAACCAGAGTAACCATGCTAGCCTGGTCAATTGTTTCAACTCCACCCTGTCCTGTATCAGAGGTCTCTGTGTCCTAGGTTTGCACAGATATTCTGACTGTGTCCAAATCATGGGCAGGGAATGTGGGAGTCACACCCTCAGTGTCAGACTGACCTCTACAACTCTAGACCGTGCCTGTTTATTAACACCATAAACAACAGAGGCTACTGATACTCCAACATCAGGTAGTAGGAGTTCAACATTGCCACACTCAGGATCACCTATGATAGCAAGCAATAAACACAACAAACAGAAAAATGGAGAATAAAATTGATCACATATCTTCCTTATAATAAAGGTATGTTAAACTTCTTAACAGATGCTAAAGCTACAAAAACTTTACTGACATATAGACCTGAAGCTACCTTATATACATTAATAAACAAATGTATGCATACCATGTGCAGGTAGACTGGCAGCCTGCAACCCAGTCCCTGTGTGAAAGGAATGGAAAGGAAAGAAGTCTGCTAAGTATTACAATGCAAATGAAACAAGAAAAAGAGAATAGTCCTGTTCACAAATACAGATTAGAAAGGTTCTCATAAAAAAGTTAGTGAACAGTTGGCTGTCCCCCAAACCCAAAGCAAACTCCATTCTTTTTGTATGACTGTAGTCTGATTCAAACAGTTATCACTGCCTCTGTCTCTCTCTCGCTGTATGCATGTGTATATATATATATATATATATATATATATATATATGGGTCTACTTCATTTGCCCTAACTTCCAATTGACTGACACCCATTTGACTGACCCCATTTGACTGACACTTCATTTGACTGACAAGTATTTTTGGCAGTCTCCAGAGCACTGTAAGGCAAGTAAATGGGATATGTCCACTTCCCCACTTTAGTGCGACCCTGAAATGAAGTTTCAGTCAAATGAAGTGTTAGTCAAATGAAATTTCAGTCATTTGGTCTCAGCCAAATGGTGTCAGTCAATTGGAGGTTAGGGCAAATGAAGTAGACCCATCTATATATATATATATATATATATATATATATATATATATATATATATATACATATGACATTTTAGATATATGTACATTAAGATGTAAACAATGATGAAACTTTCTTCTTCCATACCTGGAAGGTCTGCTTGTGACACTCTTGTGTATGCCATCCACATCTGCACCAATGTCAAGGAGTTTGTTGAAATCTCTGATGAGCTTTCTTGATCTCTGATAGTAAACAGGAACTCCTCAGTTTCAGTCAGTGTGGTGGTTCTGTAGCAGGACCACCCACATAGTCACCTGTTCTCGGGCCTTTGCAGTGACCCTGTGGTGGGGAGAAGTTATCATGTTAGTTGCCTAGTGTCTTGTCTGTGAGTAGTTTCTCCCATGTCCTGTGATAGCATGAAGGTCATCAACCACCCACTGCCATATCCTGTCTCGGGCAGATTAGTCACCTCTACCTATCCCTAACAGAAAAGCTCCATGACGATGTAATAATGGGTGCAGATATTTTCTTGCTTGCCATATCCCTTTATGAAATGAAACAGAAAAAAAGATACAGAAATTAAATATATATATATATATATATATATATATATATATATATATATATAAAATAAACAGACAGGATGGTTGTGAGTTCATTTCTGTGTTGCTGCATACATCCAACATGCACACAAACAATTTATACTTGTAAAGTGCGACATACTTGTAAAGTGCTCACTATGACTACACATGAGTTAGGCCCCCAATCCACCCCCCCAACAAAAAAGAAGTATATTTAAAGTCATTTGTCAGCACAGATCTTATAACACGTCTGTAATGGAGATGACAGGTTTATACTTTGTAATACGTTGCAGCATTAACAATAACATGCAGCATTAGAAAAGTAACACCAAACTATTAAATCTGAAATTCCCACTGCTGTGGAATTTAGTCATGTAGAAATACAAAAACAGAATATTTTTTTTCTTTTCCTGCTAACACAGATAAAAATGCCATGCATTCCTACATAATTACATTACAATATTCTGCAATAACTGTGATAGCAGTATGAAAATCACCTTCACAGCTTAAGGGAAAATAGTAAAAAAATTAGTTTAGGCTGTCATAGGTTGTGCAAACCAGCCAGGTGGCATTGTGCAACCATCAGCACTTTAGGTAGTACTCATGGAAGAAAATATACTTGACAGATAACTTTGTGGCAAAGGTGGAATTGCAGTGAGGTTATAGATAAAGGGTAGCTGGTGTATGGTTCATTTCCATGATACTGTTACAGAGGATTGTCTGAATACATATTTAGTCACATTTTGTGATACCATTGTGTTGTATAAAAATCGATTGTTGTCACTGTTGCTAATAACGTGTGATCATTGATCTGTCCACTTTCACATTATTTGTAGATAACTACAAGACTGATATTGTGTTCCACAAAGTACATGTCTGATGTTGCAAGAAGGTGTGATAAGGAGGAATTGTTCACTTGGATGCCCTTCTTGCTCTGCTCATTGCTATATATACACATGCATTGCATTTTATTTACTGTCAGTATTTTTCTATATCATATATTCCTCTTTAATGTCTTTTCCATTTGGTCTCCACTTAGCAGTGTGCAAACAAGGTCCATTACCAAAGGGAAAAAGGGAAAAATCTAGTTTAGGCTGCCTTAGGAAGCTGAATCATGACTGCCATTATTGCACAACCCCCCCCCCCCCCAATAGGGAGAGTACTTACTCCTGTAAATTCGCCTGACAGATGTCAAATTCTGTGGTACAAGGTGTAACTGAAGTGAATTGAGAGAAATAAGGCACACAAAGCATTGATCAAATCCTCTGTAGAGACCACATTGCAATTATTCACAATATGTCTTCTTTTTTCCTATTTCTAAGGTTCATTTCTGAGGTAGGTCCATGCTATTTGCTTATGTATATTTTTCCCAAAGACTAAGCTTAAGTTACACACTGACTTCATCATATCAAATGATCCTCCCTATCCATTCCACTTTGCAGGGTAAAGGATCATTGCTGCAGTGGGTATAGCATTTTATTAAGGGTCTGAAGGACAGAAGTAAAAAAGAGAAAATCCAAGGAACAGTAGCAGGTAAAAACAAAACAAAAAAAAAAAAAAACAACTGAAAAGTAATGGTTCTCACAGGTTGTCTATGGACGGTAACCATATAAAGCTATGATGATTTTTTTTAGTGCCTAATAAATTACCAAAGCATTTCAACCTAGCAAGTGTGTGAGTCAGTGGTGTTCTAACATAAAAGTTGGAGAAGCATGCTGCTAACTAAGCAAAAAGATGCCAAAATTACTTAAAACAAAAGAGAAGTGGCCAAATGACACTGAAGTTACTTAAAACAAAATGATGCTTTTCTGTCACTGGGAGATGACACTGAAGAAGGTATGAGTGGCTATCAAATAAAAGTTTTTTCTGACTATCATCAAGGATTGACATTTCAGTCACCAGTTAGATTACAGAAGTAGTAAATATACAATCATTTCAGAGTATAAGGGTATAATCAAGATGCTTAGAACTTAAAAGAGCCACTGCAGTTTTCACTGAGGTTGTTTAGAATTCACAGACACCATGCCATTGAAGAAACACTATTTAAAATACCCGAGGGCTTTGTTTTTCTTTTATATAGTAAAATATTACAAAACAGGTACTCAAAGATTAATTTGTCTTTGCATAAACAGAAGATAATGGCTATGACTCTGTTCACATCCGACTCAATTTTCCATGTAATAAGAAATAGAGGCTTGTTTCATAGTTAATGTTTCTGATTAGGAAAGAGCAGTCAGACTAAATGATTGGTTTCCATTAGTTGCCAGGTAAATACTGACTACTGAATGAGATGAGATGGTAAGAATAAACATCTTCTTCAGTGAAACACTTTGTCTTTCTCTGGGGATGATTAAACTGCCTATTGTACATGACACAGCTGCAATAAAGCATACTGGCTTTCTGGATCAGTGCTTGAACACATATCTGTGGCACTCATAGCTTACTTTTGTCTGCTGAGTGCAGGAGGGCTGGAAAAGGAAGGAGATGCTAAATGATCAAGTGCTCCTTCTCTTGGAAGGAGGTGTTTATTTCTACTTGGTTAGACATCACTAATGGAGTCTGGGAAATCTAACCAAGTAGTCTACTGTTAAGGGTTAGAACCAGAGGGCTGACAAAACAAAATAAGAGGTAAATGGTGGACACAAGCTCTCATTTTCTTGGAAGAGGAAGATGCGTGTTCCTTCTTAGATATAACCATTAGTGGATTGTGGGAATTTTAATGCAGGTAACCTAATGTTAAAGTCCAGTACCTGAAAGTTGGAAAAGAAGGGGAGAAGTATATAATGGTCACCACTTGTCTTTCTCTATGGTGGTATAGAAGGTGTGCGTTTTTTTTTTTGAATGTCTGCACCTGCCATTGCAAGTTAAGGATTCTAACCCTAGGCAGCCTGATGGCAAGGATCAGTGCAGGAGGGGATGCATATATATAGACAATACATATGTGGAGGCATGAGCACATGAACATCATTGAAATCACTGCATGCTTTGCATAGAGGAGGGGTAGAGGGCATGTCAAGTAAAAGATGCCTTCTCTTCCTAGTACTAGTCCTACTCTAAGAACTAAGACATCACTATCCCTTTTATACCTACCCTCCTAGGATACCACAGTGCTCCTATCAGATAGTGGGGCCCCATTTCTGGTGATTGTTTAGTTGGCTGCCTTAGGCCATAACTACAGAAATAGATAGTGGATACGGGATTATAGGAGATGCACCAAAAATATAAAAGTTAAATATTTAACATAAAGCATGAGAGTAAAACATGTGAAATGTCAAGTTTTTATACTATCAGCATTGAAGGGTCCTTATTTCAAAATAAAGCCATGATGCTTTGCAATATCCTAACATTTTCTAAATAATACCATTCCAAATACTATTGAGTATTACCCTCTATCACACCCAGGCTTGACAAATACTTATACTTTGCTTTCATATTCCCCAAGCATGATATAGACATTTTTGCGCCATCAGTAGTTGATGCTAAAGGAAACATAATTAGCAGAGAGCTTAAATGAGGTAGCTTGGAGAAATTTTGCTCAGCAAACACAAGCTTGCATATTGAAATCATTTTTTCCTGCTTTAGAAAAGTGAAATGATTCTGGATGTACCATGACTTGTGTTATGCATTGCTTGCAGCTTAAACAGCGTAGGTGAATCACTTTTAGCATATATCGTTAATTTTTTCATTATTCCTTGCGCTCTCAGTAGAATTTCATTTTATCTTAGGCACACAATGACATATCACTAGTCCAAGAACATATACTGAGTAATGATTTTAGATTTAAGGATGTAGTTAACAATAAAAAGCTACCAAGGTGTAATTATTTATAAATTATGAGCATGATTAAATGAACAAGTCAGCACATAAATGGAAATAAAAGGAGTGAGGTAGCCACAGTCATCTATCGAGAAGGAAGAGACAGCCATTCTAAGCACTCCTGCAGGGGATCATATTGCAGAATCTTCAAAGCTGTATTAGCCTTGTCTACATCCACTGTCAGGCTAAATCATCTGTTACATTGTATTTATTATGGAAAATCATTCATGACAACATCTAGTATAGAATATACAATAGTAAATGCAGTTTTTAATAGTAATTGCATCAAAGAATCTGCTAGATGTGGAACAAGACACAGTGTGGTGTGGTGCAGTCAGTTATGTTGATCTGTTACCTGCAAAAACATGGGTTTTCTAAGCCTTCTAAAATAGTAATAACAATGTGCTCCTAAGGGGAAATAGGGCTTGATTATCAAAGTAGTATAAAATTACAGAAGCCATACCATGACTAAAACTGATGGATATTGTAAAGTATCCTGATCTCATAGTAACAGTTTTAAAGTCTTTATTTTATGTAGTCTGTCAGTCTTTTATTAGAGCTTCATAGACTGATGCACCTATTAAAATAAAGTAAACTGTTTCACAGCCTCTAACTGCATCCTGTGATAAAACTGTAAACAGCGCATTACTATTTCTTCTTGACTCATATATGTTGGTAAATAATCAAAAGGAAAATATTTTATTTTTATTTAGTCTTTTTAACTGACTTACTAAATCCTGCATTATGAATGAGGACATTTTCTGCAGTCAGTACTAAGGAAGTGAGTATGACATGGGGACAGTAGGAGCTGAGTTAAATTAGTCATCTGACATTAAACTAGTCACCTGTCACAGTAAACTTCCCAGAGATCATGTGTAAGAGAATAGGTGGAATTCAGAAACAGCCATTATTTCATATAAACATTAAAATGAAAGGAAGGCTAGGGCAGACCTGACAAGTCAGTAATGAGAAGATGACATGCATACAGTATGCTGGAGCTAAGAAACAACTCTGGGGGATGAGACAGCAATCATGATGATGGAAGGAAGTTTTTAAGGCTAAAAGTTAGAAAGGCAATTCAGATAGTCTAGATACTGTAAATCAAGAGTGCTTTAATAAAATGTTGATTATTTTTAAGGAACTGTTTGGGTTTACAGAATTTAAAAAGGACCATTTGATTTAAAAAGAGACCATGCATTATGTATGTATCATTACAAAGATAAAACTCCAATGATTATGATTATCACCATTTGAAAATATGTGTGAATGGATGAATATGCATTAGTTCTGAGACTGTGGGTTCTACTAGTGTTCTAGTCCAAGATGCAATGAACTTGTGGTTACAGTGAACATGTTAGCATGTATAAGTAGCATGTGGTATGAGGATTGAGAGGGACAAAGCCCCCAATGGAAAATAATGTACCATTCTAAAAGCAAGTTTTTGAATTTACTGATTTTTTTTAAAACAGCATTACAGTTTGCATTGTCTAGATTGGATGGTACAGTGGTGCAGCAGTAGCATTGTCGCCTCTCAGCAAGAGGTTCTCCGGTTCAATTCTTTGCTGGGGTGCCTTCTGTGTGGAGTCTGCATGTCCTCCCTGCATTCATATGGGTTTTCCCTGGGTGCTCCAATTTCCTCCCACGTTAGAAAGACATGCATCTGGAGTGTTTCTCCCCGGGCCTCCACTGTAAATTGGTTTTGTTCCAAGTTGGACTTTCCCGATTGACAAATGTTAAATAACTAGATTCACAATGTAACGAGGAATCCAATCTATTTTTCTAAAATGCTACTTCACTATTCAAATTAGCTTTGTGCATTTATTAAGAATTTCACTTCTATGGAAGTATTCATGGCACCCTTGGATGAATAGATGTGAGGCTACACATTCTATTAATGTTACTCAGAAGTGATATAAAAAAATATATGTGTAAGACTAAATAAGTACATTTCAATATAAAGATAGCTCACTCTAACCAGATGAACCAGTGATAAATGGTTATGTCAGGTTTAGTCATTTAGTCAAATCTGACTCTGTGTGATATCAAGGGCTTAGAACACACCAGGTGTGTCTGTCTTGAACTGCTTCTTTAAGTTTTTGAAAATTCATATTCATGACGAATGCAACCCCTTTCACCCTTTCTTATTTTACCTTTGATCTTTCTCAGCACTGGTGTCTTCTTTAGCAAATCCTGTCTTCATATTATGTGGCCAAAATATCTGAGTGAGCTGTCTGGATTTATTTTCTTAACTATTGATCGGTTCAGCCATCTTTCAGTACATAGAATTCTCAAAAATGTTGTTGCAACAACAGAGTTCAAAAGCTTTTTTCAGAGCATAGCCTTGTATATAGTCCATCTGTCACAGTACTATGTTATTACTGGGAAAGCCATACTTTTGAAAATACAGACCTTTGTTGACATGCAGTGTCTTTGATTGTTAACATTTTAACCAGATTTATCATAGCGTTCCTTCCAAAAAGCTAATATATTTTTTCTCCTGCATCAATAGGCACTTCAACCCTTCTTTACTTTCAGCTATTAGAGTGGTATCACTTGCATATCAGAGGTTGTTAATATTTCTGCCAACAGTTTGATTCCAGCATCTGATTAATTTAACACATTATTTCACCTGATACATTCAGCATAGAATTATGACAATTTACAGCCTTGTCTTACTCCTTCCCTGTCTAAACTAGTTAGCTGTTCCATATTTGGTTCTTAATTGTTGCGTCTTTTTTTGCATACAGACTCCTTAGGTGGCAAATAAGGTGATCCAGTATCTCCATTTCTCTAAGCAAATACCAAAGTTTGTTATGGCCAACACAGTAAAAGGTTATGGAGTAGTCAATAAAACACAAGTAAATATTCTGAAACTTGCCTGTTTTCTTTGTTATCCACTAAATGGTGGCAATTTGATCTCCTGTGCCTCCACTCCTTCTTTGGTCCATATACTGCTGGAGTTCAACTTGCAGGCACTTCAGCATTACCTTGGTAGCATATAAATAAGTACAACTGCTCAATAATATCAACAGCGTTTTGCACTGTTTGCTGGTGTTTGTGAAAGAAAGTGAAAATGCAGGAACATCACTAGGTTTTGCATCAGTATCAGTACACAGCTGTCAAATTATGCTCCTTCTGTAACATAGGTTCTTTACTATTGCTGGGTTAAGTAAATGGCAGTTTTCTGCCAGCTGCAGTGTTCAACTTTTAAGCAGTGTTTATTTATTTATTTATTTGCAGGGAGCCTTTAAGAAAGTTATATATAAACATTGCTTTGCAGACTTCCTTTTCTTTAACAAATGCATGTTAATTAATATATTTTATTTATTTCTTTTATTTTGCAATTTGATAACCAGGTAGGTGAGATGGTCTAGTGACCATTTTCAGTTATTCATAGCTACAAAATATGTCAATAGTTACAAAAGAAATGCTGGCACAGTATATCAGCTCAGCAGCAGTGTGAAGGTTCATACATAGCATAAAATATGGGAAAATAATATACACGTGGTTAATCTTAAACATTGATATACCACTAATGCTGACAAGTAATCAGACTAGCAACTTTAGTTATAATAGTTATACTATGCATATATAATAGGAAGCATAATTATATTTAATAAGGACTAAGTTGTCATAATTAAGTGTTAAGAAAGAAGGTAAATGTGGATTCTTTCTGTAGCTATTGCTTAAAATATGTTTGAATATCTCTGATATTTTGAAGTTTTTTGTTTCAGTAGGAAGTCAGTTCCATGTGGCAGGTCCTATACTAAAGAAGGTTTTGTATCCAATGGCAACTTTAAATCTTACTCACATAAGTTTGAGCATTTACTCCTGGATGCCCTAAGAGAGTAGTTTTGGTATCTTACTTCAAGTTTTCTTTGAAGGGCAGAGCAGTTGGCAAGAGTTAGAATTTGATATATAAGGGTATCTAGTGGAAAAGTGGCTTTGTAAGTGATAGGGAGCCAGTGCACCTTTTCCAAAAAGATGCAGTGATGACAGTTAAGTTTTGCAAGAAAAGCAAACCTAAATATTGTGTTTTAGGGTATTTGAATTTTTGGGGGGTGTTATGAAAAAATGAAGAGTAATTCATTGAAAAGCATAGTCCATTCTGGCTATGGATGTATGTGCATCTGTGAACAGACAATTTGAGAAACAGTAATATAAATTTATCTGTGAGAACACCTTGATGATGATATTATTTGCATAAATATTGAAGTAAAGGGTCATTTGTTACACCTGGGTATTTATGCTGAATAATATATGGAATTCTATTCCCTTTAGCATCATTAATTTTAATGTCAGTAGTAATGAAAATTTCTTGGTGGAGGAGGACATTATAACATTAGCTTCTGTGCTATTAATAAGTAATTTATTTGTGTGTAGCCAGGGCTGCGCAGTGGTGCAGTGGTTAGCATTGTCACCTCACAGCAAGAGGTTCTTTGGAATGACTCTTGGCTGAGGTGCCGTCTATGCAGAGTCTGCATGTCCTTCCTGTGGTCACATGAGTTTCCTCCAGGTGCTTCTGTTTCCTCCCATTTTCCAAATACATGCAGCAGGTGGATTGGACAGTCTAAATTGGCCATAGGTGTGAGTGTGTGTGTGTGTGATTGAGTGGTACAGATGAATTACTGTGTCAGCACTAGCCACCTGCTGGTGTAAACCTTGGCTCAAAATGATTGTTACTGTTGAGGTGACACCTCGACCCGAAGGGAAAAAGGGGTTGAGGATAGATGGATGGATGGATTTGTGTGGAGCTAGATGCATGGGTCAGCCTCATTTATTCTGTCCTCATTCTTAGTTATTAGTAAAATTATGTAAAGAGTCTCCTTGGTGTAGGTCATCATCTCTGATTTTTTTTTTTTTTTACTTTGTCTTAGAAAGAGGTTCAGAGCTAGCAGACAAGCCTTTGACATAAAGCAATGAAGTTCCAAACTGACGGCTCTACAATTAAAATTGTATCACACCTGAGAACAATTTATGATAACATAGAGATCATATGAAAACTTTATGATGGCAATGGTGTACAGATATAACTGCAAAGAATCTGTCAGAAAGAATCTTATAACTTTTTGCACAAAGTCAAATACATTTTTTAGAACTTTTTGCTAGCTGTCATTTCTAAAAATCATTTCTTTCCTGTTTAATCCACCTATCTAGAATGAAATTAACAGAGAAAAAGAAAACCTAGGTCTATATGTTCATAGGTTCATAGGATGGTACTAGGCTATCAGCCCTAGGGCCTATACAAGCCTAGCCATAACAATTATTCTAGTATGAAAACATTTTAAAAACATATATTTCTTGACACATAAAATACTGAAATGCATATCATAAGTATTATGCAATAACATCTATGGCCCTTACACCAACAATAGAGGTATTCCTTCCAATACTATAAGAAGATTGGCTTTAAAAGTTTGTCCCTTAGAGTTGTGTTTCTATTTCTGGCTGTCTCTCCCATTTGAAGACTCAGGTTAGGTTCCCCTTTGTTCTTTTTGATCAGCATGAGACCCCTCTCTCCTCCTTGGCTGTTATTCCTATTTAACTTAGTGTATTCTTAATTGGGGAATTCCCCCTGGCAGTCTCTATGCTGACTTATTTTACTGCTTTAACTGCTGGAGTCTTTTAGCAATGCTCACACACTGTATCATTACTTATACTGACATCCTTAAGTATTTTAAGAAATTATTTTGACAAGACTCTGTAGAAGATGTAGCTAATTCTTACAATTAGTGCAGAATCTTGACTTCCATAAGCATTTTGTAGTCATATATTTTTCTCTTTTCAAGAGCTATGTTCTTCAGGCAGTACTCCTGGCTGAACCTTCTCCCATTGTTTCTATATGTTTTTAAACTGTAGTAAATCTTGGCAAGTGGTTACATCATGAGACAAACTAAATACTTAGGCTACAAGATATAAAATTTTACACAATAAAATTTGCATTTCTACTTGTCTTACGAGGTATCCCATCATGTCTCCTGGTACACACACATCACTTCAATTGTATTATGTTTTAGTTATTTTACATTTGAAAATGTATTGTGCTCTCATTGGTGAAATCATGCTTCCTGAGTCCAGTATTCCCTGTCATTCTTTACCTCCTAATACAATGACAGAAAGCAAATTCTAAAAATTGTCCATTCAGCACTATGACACTGCAGTGGTACTTTTTGAAGCACACTTTGTTTAACAGAATACTGAATGCTATTTTTACAGATATAGTGCTCCTGTCATTAACTGTACAATACCTGACTATGTGTCCTTGTGTTGGCCATCTAACACAAATGAATTCAAATAATAGTACATTTTTGTAATTTGTTTGCATTAGGCTGGAGTGAGAGGCACTGATTTCATATGAGGTAGGTCCAGGAAACTGCAGCTTACAATAATGACAGACCTTAATTGGCACTTTCATCTTCATCACACTGAGGATTAAGGCCAATAAAGCCTTAGACTGCCTGGTATGTAAAACTTACACAGGCTACCAAAAGCATCTCCCTTTCACTCAGAATGCTGCACAGACTACAATCCTTCTCCATGTCTCTCTGAATCCATGTACCACCATAGGTTCATAGGTTCATAGGTTGGTACTAGGCTATCGGCCATAGGGCCTATACAAGCCTAGCCATAACAATTCCCTGGCTATTTCTTCCCAGAATATTTACTTTCCTGGTCCCCGGTCTAGCAGGGTGACTGACGTGATCCCCAGGGTGAATTTCCTATCTCTCATCTAATCATCATGCGATACTATTTAGAAAAAAAAAAAAAAAACAAAGAAAAACACCAATTAAAAACCTTACAGGGTCCATCAAGACTGTGGCAGGGAGGAGAATTGCTGTACTTATGAAAATGGATCTGCTAATCTAGATCTATCAGTATGGCAAGTATGGTAAGTACATAACATTAAAAGTAGAAAACACAACTCAATACCGAAGACGTTCTCACCAAAAACAAGAAGAGGTAGTAATGAAGTCCAAAAAGTGAGAACAGTCACCTCGAGTAAATTCTTCTACAGAGTAGCCCCAACTCAACCTGACACACACTGAAAATATCCGAAATAATGAAAAAAAAAAAAATTATTGGAAACAGAGAGAATAGCTTTCGCATAGTTAAACTATGCTTCATCAGATACAATGTCATAAAATGGTTCCAAAATACTTATACTAAACAACTTTGGCGGGCTCATTAAAAAAAATTTAAAATGAAGCCTTTTCATCATTCATCCACATCATAACATATTCAAATGCAGTTAAAATTCAAAATATTCATTTTTATAAAAGCACACTCACACTCATCAAAAAAAATATTCAAAAGCAAAAAAAACCTCTGACTAAAACAAACGCTGCAGACTTTCAGACATAAAAATGCATTTACAAGCTCATAATTCAAAAGTGCATATTTTGAACAAAAGCACTACACTTGGCAATGGCATTCAGAAATGAGAACACATCCCTCACAGACTGAGAGTTCTTACATCAAAATACTATCATGGTGTTTCTTGTCTCTTAACTCATATAAACATAGCTAGAATCCTTACCTTATTGTAGAAAAATCTATACAATGCAAGTTGTTTAAGACAGTTCTACCATCAAAAAAAAAAAAAGCTGCAAAGCATCAACAAACTGTTTGCACATGCAAAAATTAAACATTCCTATTCGCATTATATTCCACATGTCTATTCTTCTCAGTAAAAGTTCCTCCTGACCTAAAAGTTGTCCCCACGTCTAAAAGCAAGACCATAGAGACGGAACTAAGAAGATTTAATATAGGTCCAGCATTTAAATACATTCTTCATACTGATCCTACCCCACAACTGAAGACCTGTAAAGATGTATATTTTCTATTACTAAAATTTATGTCACACCATATAAACTTCAGTAAATAAAAATAAAAAATATATAAAATATATATAATAAATATATATATAAAAAAAAAAAAAAAAAACTAAATACAACACATATATATATTCTCTAGTAGTAAGTAAAGCAATATCTGTATATTTACACTTAACTACAAACTATTTCATATGTACTAGGATAAACCATGTTGCAAAATACACAATTAATTTAGCATTACTATCCTAGTGTTACTTATTTTACATGACACACACAACGTCTTGTGTCTCTAAAAAATTGAGAAGAACCTATAAGAGAGTGCTGTTATACCACTAAATTTTACATAGTAGTATACTACACATCATATTTAGGGAATATACTATACACATGCATATAAGTCATAAAACAAACATAACCACATGTTCACAAAGCAACAGATATAAAATATATCTATGGTATAAAAATATAGCAGCAGGGGACCAAGAAAACGGAAGTCTTCAGAAGAAGGGAATATAGTCAACAGAAGAACCAGGCATTGACTCTTGTGTTTAATTTTTCTAGCTATAATATGGACACAGCTATGCATAGCCTTCTTAACAGAGGACTTACATTTATTCCGTCAACTAAAACATCATTAGAGGACACTCTTTTGGACTTAAGATTATTTTGTTTGTCTAAAGTTGTTTTTCGGCTGATGATACCAGGATGAGTGGGGGGTAACTAAATCTCGTGAACATACTTAAAAATAATAGTACTTTTATACCTCCTATACATCCTATGGTGCAATGTTTTCTAGATTTCTATGGAGAGATTTCTATACATTGTTTCTCTAGCATGTAATAACACAAAAGGATTTTTCTCCTAGCATGTAATAACACAAAGGAAGATTTTGCAATCTCAATAGGGATGAGTTTCAAGCCCTGGTTAAATTGAGAAGTGATGATAATCTGATTGTGAAACCTGCTGATAAAGGGGGGGGTGTAGTTCTGATGGATGTGGATGACTATGTGAATAGCATGAGATTGCTATTGTTGTCTGATCACAATACCTATAAGCACATCACTGCACAGCAGGTCTCTTCCATTATACTAACAGTTCATGAAAATATATATGATCTATTATTATGTAGACAAATTAGTGTTGAAATGTATGAATACTTGTTAATATCTGACCCGTTATTCCCATTGTTAAGGGACTCCCCAAGATCCACAAAGAGATTTGGCCTGTTCGATGAGACCTATTGTAGCAGGTGAGGGGTGGGTTACCATATATCGATCTTTGGAGAGCCTCCTACATCCAGTAGTGAGTAACTGTCACACCATTCTTAGTGACACTTACCAACTTATAGATAGCCTTAAGGGCCTACATTTAGAAATGAAGGACACAGAGTACCTCCTCATAACCATGGATGTGGAAATTTACCTCTATCCCTAATGATATAGGGATACAGTACATTAGAGAGCTTCTGCATAAAGAAACACAATACACAAATGATAGAATAATACTGATAACTCAGCTTCTTGACACAGTGCTTAATAACAATGTGTTTATCTTTGAAAATGACTATTATCTACAGGCATGGCTAATTTGGTGGTCTACTGGTGGGAAAAGTTGTTTCTTCTAGATACATAAGATACTATAGAAGGTTCGTGGATGACATACTATAGTTTGGGAAGGCACGTCAGATAGTTTTCATCATTTATCTACAAACCACAACAGACTTTTTGAGGTTTACAGTGGAGATTTCAAGTTATGAAGTTAATTTCCGCGTCACGCTCAGGTTGACAAGCTGTATGGAAGAATGCATTGTTAGCACCAGATAGCATGCACCCAACGCATAGTCACTAGTCAATTTATAAGAGTATCCAGACTATGTCAAAATAAAGATGATCTTTTGAATGAAGTTAATAATATGGAAACCCTGTTTAGGATGACTATGGTTAGAAGGGTAAGAAATGAAATTTTTGGAGTTTTAGAACATGATGTCCATATTAAGAATGGATGAATATCCATGGAAAAGGCTTAGTTATGTCATTAAATTCACCAATGAAGTGGAAAGTGTAAAAGATCGTGGGACCTGCACCAACATTTTGCTATAGGAATTGCAATAATCTTAAGAGGCAACTATGTAATGACCGCAGGTCACTAATATAAGGAAATCTACTAGTCTAGTACTAGGGGACCTGGTCAGGAAAGGAACATATCCTTGTTTACACTGCCCAAGGTGCAAGAGCATTAGTAATATACAGACTTATCAACATCCCAGTATGAATTTTGTTTTCAAACCCAAGTACTATGCTGACTGCAATACCAAAAGTACAGCATTTCAGGATGACACTAATGCTTTGGCCAGGCATAAGGGTTTTGGACATAATCATTCCAACTTGGTTGGCTGAGCCGAGTTACACTGGATCTTAAAACTAGCGGCACATAATTCTCCAGGGCTGAATGGCTTTATCTCTATTAAACTATCTATAGCTTTATAGGAGTGTGATGTATAAGCATTTAATGCTAGGGACATCTTGTCACCTTGGAAGTTGTTGTTTAACATTACAGTATATGCATTACTAAACATCATTAATTTTATACCAGGTGCCCGACTCCCTATATTATAGATGTTTACGATGGAATAGATAAGTATAGTACTTAGTTATTCAGGTCATATATACAGGTTTTATATTTAATTTTATTTCTTTGCTTATTATATTTTATAGTAAGGGCATGTCTTAACATGATAGAATGGCGTTTTGAGATTTAGCCCTTGGTCTGTTATATATACATATGTAGCAAGGGTATGTTTTAGTTGGATAGAATGGTGTTTTGAGTAACCCTTCATCCTATATATCTATATTTGTCTTGGTATATAACCCTGCATGTTCATTTGAGTTCAGCTACACTGATGTACAGGAATAGTTTTGATGTCCAAAGGAAGCATTATGGATGAATAAATACCTTGCCATTGTTGTCCCATAAGGGTATATAGTTACACATATATTTTTATACCATAGATATATTTTATATCTGTTGCTTTGTGAACATGTGGTTATGTTTGTTTTATGACTTATATGCATGTGTATAGTATATTCCCTAAATATGATGTGTAGTATACTACTATGTAAATTTAGTGGTAAATACAGCACTCTCTTATAGGTTCTTGTTAATTTTTCAGACACACAACACGTCTATGTTTTCATGTAAAATAAGTACCACTAGGATAGTAATGCTGAATTAATTGTGTATTTTGCAACATGGTTTATCCTAGTACATATGAAATAGTTAAATATACAGATATTGCTTTTACTTCATTACTAGAGAATTAATATATGTGTTTATATATATATATATTCCCTCATATATATTTTATATATTTTTATGTTTATTTACTGAAGTTTATATGTGGGACATAAAATTTTAGTAATAGAAAATATACATCTTTAATCAGTATGAAGAATGTATTTAAATGCTGGACCTATATTAAATCTAGGTCAGGAGGAACTTCATACTGAGAATCCAGACATGTGACATGATGTTTAATTTGCAATGGCAAACAGTTTGTTGATGCTTCTTCGCAGCTTTTTACCGATGGTAGAACTGTCTTAAACAACTTGCATTGTATAGATTTGAAACACCATGATAGTATTTTGATGTAAGAACTCAGCCCGCTAAAAGTTGTTTAGTATGACATTGTATCTGATGAAGCATAGTTTAACTATGCGAAAGCTTATTCTCAAGGATTTTCGTGGTGACTGTTCTCACTTTTTGGACTTCAAGTACATAACATTCTATATGAACTTGTGAGTCCCATCTTCATAACTACAAGGACATCTAGACCTCTTATTTGGCTCCATATTGAGGGATAACCCTTATGACATTGGCAATGAATGATGACCAGACTCAGAGATCATACCTAACTTATAGTGTCCTGCAAAAGTATTTTTCTATGCCAACATAACTAGGAGTGTCACAGACAGCATCCAAAAAATGTACTCTTAAAGAAAGACTAAAATGTAGCAATAGCTCTACTTGAGTTACCACTAGGCTCATATATCAAAATGGTTGACGTGTTTTTTATAACAAAACTGGGTACAATGAGAGAACTATCCTGATAAGGACAACTTGAAAATGTTGGCACTCAACTTCTTATTGGAGAAAGAAATAACAGTTGGGAGTCTATACTAACAGACTTTGCTCTGTTAATGGAAGATCTAAATTACCTGTGAAAATCTGTGTGATTGAACAAATTTATTTCCTTGAATAATTGGAAATCCCTCCTGTGGGTTGATTTTCTGCTTCCAAGTTTGTTTCTGTTACTATCTTAAGCATAAAGGAAATACCAGTCTTCATGGATGTTGTCTGTTTGGTATACCTGGTAAGCAGGATTTGCAAGTAAGCCTGCAGCTCTAACAATTTTTAGATAAAATGATATAAAAAAAAACATAATTTTAAAGTGAGGAGAATGCTCTTCATGTCCAAAACATATATGTGCAGACTGGTCTCAGTCTGTGACAATGCACTGTGAACTATCTGCTCCAGGAAATGCCCATAACCTTAAAGCAGGAGAGTCTTGATGATAGACACATTTGGCATGGAAACTTGAAATCATCTTTCCAGATACAAGTGTGATTCATCGACCCAACAATTGACATGTTTACATGTATTTCTGATCTGCTTTGATAGAAAAGGTAAAAGGATTAGCGAGCTAATCCCACTGAAACTTCAAATTCCACTAGAGTGCTCTGATACTTTCACATGATATCTGGCCAGGGGAACAATGTACATCGTGAGTGCAGTGACATCCAGGGCATGATGTCAAAAAAATCAGCCAGAACCATTTGACACCAAGATAATGGAGAGGTTGTGGCTCTCAAAGGTAGAATCCTATCTGGAGAAAGAAAGACTCAACAAGACAGAGAGTCCTGATTGCACCTAATGAATGTGATGAATTGCATGGCCAATAACTGTGATTTTGCGGTGTTCATTTAATTGCCAAGGACTGAAAAGGTAATAGAAATAACTCCCTTCCAGCTATGTGACTTGTGAAAGTTGAGGCTACTAGGAGCCACTTATCCAGGTATTGGAATATCTTGGTCACCTACTGAAGATTGGGACAGTTGGGCAAGGTCCCAGGGAGTTAATTGGAGGAGCATGGAATCCCTGTTTTTTTTGCACATTTTTTTTACATCTAAGTTGATGTTTGTTCTTTAAAATCCACTTTTGCTTCTTTTCAAAACCTCTATCTAGAGACAGAAGGTGGCCGAATCAAAAGCAGCATGTATGCAGACTCTCCTGGATTTGCAGGAATGGGTGCTACTGACTTTTGAATTTTAATCTAGTAGCCAGAAGAGTTTTGCCCTCTTGGTCTTGCTTCTTAAAATCAGCTTTTACTGCTGGATGAAAGAGTAAGGTTCCAGAAAATGGATATTCATGAACTTGTCCTTTGTGTTATCAACCAAATCTTTAAGCAGAGCAAAGTGTAGTGACACACAAGACCTGTGCTTAGTGCCTTTCTTAAACCTTCCACAGTAATATTTGGCAAGTATATGGTTAGGCTGTAAATTGATAATCAAATTGTGACATTTAGGACATCAGACTTTTATTCAGCTCCTCATATGGTGCTCCCCCAAGTTGTAGGGTAGATTGATTGATTACAGTCCTGTAGAAATTAAACTTATAGGTAAATCACCTGCCAACCTCGAGATATAGATAAATAATGCATAAATCTGCTCCACTAATCTATTCAACATATTCCTTGCTTGGTGGATGGACAGATGGACTTTGTCTGATAGCAGTATTTTAAAAAGCAGTAACTGCAACAATGGAGTCCAGCACAGGAGTTTAAAACCTGCATATCTAATCCTTAGTATGCTGGAGGTTCTTGTAGGGTAGAGACTACCACATGAGGGTTATGACATACAGTTTATGGTTACCAGGAGAGCAATCTGGTTGACTTGATGAATCATCCATGTGGAAAATCTATGAGATCAAAAATCATGTATGATGCATTCAGGTGAAAACAGGAGTTTCAGTGCTCCTTTACAGTTTTAAAGAGATCAGCTCCAGAATCAAACCAAACATTATGTTATCAAGTTTGAAAACGGGGGAAATTACCATCTTTGTTCTGATCTAAATTTGAAAAAGGAAACTCTAAGACTGAATTTCTGTTCTTTTCCTTGCACATGGCTTTACGTCCTGACTTCAGAGGGGAAAGTTTTGAGAAGGAGTAGAAAGACTGAACTTGTATCCTACTAAAGTTCTCCCTTGTCCCCATCCACTACAGGAAGGAGATGGACAGTTGAGATTGCAGGCTCATGTAGTCCCCAGCTGAGACTGAGATGGAATGGATAAAGTCAATGGTAGCAAATGCAGGGATACCTGCATCATCAGTACTGGACTGACATTAGAACCATTACCTGTGCTGAAGTACTCAGCCGTGAGGGACTGATGCCAAGACCAGCTGAGATCACACCTGGGATCAGAGAAACTGACCCTGGTACAGACACCAAAGCCTTAGCCTCTGCCACCAGGACTGAAGAGTTCTTTTGCATCTAGATCAGCACCAAGGCCAACCTAGAAGAAAGAATGGCTGGCCCTAAGGAAAATGGAACCACCCTTAATCCCAAAAGCATTGATTCAAGCCATGGAATTGAAGGATCCGTTAACTCTAAAGACATCGACTTTGTGAAGTCTGGCACCAATGTCAATCAGTGTAGTGAAGTTTAAGGACTACAGCATTCAAACACTGGCACCAACAGCAGCAGGTCTCTTGCTGGTCTCATCAGAACTGTTCAGACAGGACCCTGTGTGAAGAACTGTGCTAGTGTGGAAGATGAGGCCTGAGATGACATATGTTGCATACCAAAAGGAGCCTGCCATATTGTCTTGTAATCTAGATATACAGATATAGACCTACAGGACCTGATACACCATGGAGAATAAGACAGAAGAGTCCAAATCCTGGCTTGAGAAGCCACCAAAGAAAAACTACCTGAAGAGTGGCGATGGGCTTTAGATTTCTTCAGCAGAAATTTGGCATATGAGAAACTCCAGAAGGGGCATAACAGTTACCAGACTTGGTGATAAGGAACAGAAAACTCTCTCTTTCAACCTCAGCAAACTTGGGTGAAACATAGACCTACCCAGTCACAGGAAGGGAAGCCTTATTGCAAAAAAAACACATCCTGAGCATGAGTAGCAACCTTCAGGTTGTCTAGATCAACACTATTGTAGCTTTCCTTTAGGACAGAAGGTGTAAGTCTAGTACAGATTTTACATCCCTGTGCAAAATGAACTTCCAGTTAGTATTTGACATACCTGTCCCACATGCCTTGTGACATTTTAGCCTCAACTCACACTTATATTTGATAAACTAATGTCTTTCTTTTCTATAATAAAAACAGGTATAACCTTCATTTAATAACTGTATTACAACAGCACAGTACCAAACAACAACCCCATTAAAGGCAACTAACTGTAAAGTGGGACACTGTCAGACATACACCTAGAAGTAAAAGGCCTGATGTTGGGAGAGGGAATAACTAACTCTGAGTAGAAAAGAAGAGAAAGAAAAGGTCTGGGCTGATGTGAAAGGCAGCCAGCAGAGTCTGGAACCATGAATGTTACATCATTAAAATCGATAAGAGTTTTACCACAAAGTCCCTGCAAGAAAAGTATCTGATAGTAAACTATAGCCTTATTCATGTGGCTAATGAGACCCAAGAATTGTCTTATTTCCCAACTGCTTTTTGAGTAAAGGGGAGCGGGCTTTGGCAGTCTGGAAAAAATGGATGCCCGGCTTTCCAAGTCTTGCAATTCCTTTATCCTCTTGGTGATGACAATGGAACTTCCGATCTCAGATGACTGATTTTTCCAGTCTGTGTGTTAAGATTGTGTTTTGTTTTTGATATATATTTAGCATAGTTTTGATTTTCAGCCCTGTGTAGATTTTAGGATTCTAGTTACATTTTCAGTCATTCATACTTCAGTCATAACAGGGAGTCTACAATAACAATTAACAGTGCTGCATTTATTTTGTAGTCTGTCTTGGAAATATAAAATAATGTCAAAAATCCAGTGTCATGACATTTGACTGTATCCATAAATTATCCATTATATCCTTACTAATAATATTTGATAAAACAAATATCACAATTCCACCAGTAACAAAGGTACTGAAGAATAACAATTGATCCATCACTAACATTCACAGCAGATACTGCAAAAGTCACAAGAAAGGTGTTAGCAGAATTAAAACTTTGCTATAAAGTTTCACACCTACTGGCCCCTACTACACGTGCACCATTTACCAAGAAATGTACTCATACTTAAGCTAGAATACAAGCTTCCCTTCTAACACATCTGGGATTAAAAACCATAAACTACAAATGGCAGAAAACGTGTGCAGATTTGTTCAACTCACAATTCCATATACTCTTCACTGTAATATACTGAAAGCATTCAACAGGTTATCACTGCAGAGTGGGTCTACATTCCTATTAGGTATAATGGTGTTTGTTTATTTATTTAGTTATGTATGTATTTATTTATTGCATTTCTTTACTGGGATAGTCTGAAATGAGAGGAAAGCTGCCCCTTTTCAGCAGAGCCTTGAGGAAAAAGGCTCCAGAAAAATGTCAACATTATATGCAGATCATAGTTAACAGTTATGCAAGCAATTAATAAGTACAACAAATTAAACACAATATCATTAATTAATAGCAACAATATTAATGACTCATGAATTTTTGTTCCAAGCAGAAAAACATCCGAAAACAAACATTACATAAAGAACACAGTAAACCGAGGCATACATGTAATCAACAGAGGTATACGTGTAATCAGCAAATATATAACATTTAAACAGAATATCATTAATTACTAGCAGCATGATGAAAAGAGCTATGAAACATATTTGGAAGGAGAGCAGGTGAGAGAATGTTTTTAGAATAGGTAGAAGGAAGACAAGGGAGAGGTATAGGATAAGGAAGAGATTTTGGACCAATAGGTAATGGTATAGTGTTTTAAAAGAAATGGACAAAGTGGGGGCAGGATGTGTATCATCCTAGAGTTGTGCATGTACCGAGATGGATATTTTTTAGGTATTTTCTTGTTTGTGTATTTAAAAGAGTTGGTGTTTGTTGTGTTTCTTAAAGTTAGAGGAGGGAGATAAAACTTTTGGTTAGGAAAGAGAACAAAGTGTCATCAGTGGAATAGTTAGCTTTTGTAAGAGTTAATAACATTTTGTCAGTGGATCTCTTATGTTTACTTGGCTTATAAAGTTGGAGAATATTTTTCAAACTACAGGATTTGTTTGGATAATAGACGAGTTTATGGAAGTGACTGGTAGGGAAAATGTAAGGTAACACCTTTGCTCTAACCACTGAAGTTTTTTTAAGACCAGAGAATGATACATCCTATAATGATGATTGATGGCAAATATTACCACCTTATTACAGCACTGCTCCAAGACTGAGAGTTGACTGGATTGTAAGTTAATCAGGATAGGAACAGCATAAAGTAGTGCAGAGATGAAAAGGGATTGAACAGTACTTTTTCTGGCATTATCTGTGAGGTACTGTTTGACTCTATAGAGAGCACCTTGCTTTGGTGAATGTTTTTTTACTGATTATTGTATACAATGATCAACAATAGTGACACCTAGAAAGTTAGTTTGACTTATTAGTTTTAAGTTGGGATTGTTAGCGGAACTGATACTGAAACTGTTTTTTGTCAGTTGAATGCTTTTGAGGTAAATAGGATTAGTTTTGTATTTTGAGGTTAAGAAGCAATTGTGTACTAGACAGCCAGGCCTCTTTGGTGGACAAAGACCCATGAGTGAGTTGTTTTAATTTATTTATGCATTTATCATAATTGATGATTGTTGAATCATCTGCATGCAGTATGATATTGGTTTGTTTAGAATCTAGGTGGAAATCATTAAAAGGATTCTTGAGAGGCAACCACTGTAATGTATAGGAAAGAGGAGATGTCATTTTGCCATTTTACTCCCTATTGTCTATTTCAGATGTAGCTGGAGAGCCAATATAGTGAAGTTTCAAGTATTCCTCAGCTTGATATATTTGAATACATTTCTGGTGGGATACCATGTTGAAAGTTTGGATACACCTAGGAAAATTGATGATACTAAGCTTCCAGACTTTTATATTGGTTAATAGATGTTATAACACTAAGGAGGCTGTACACATAGTATAAAATGCATATGAACTGTGCTGTGTAGGGAAAACAAGGCAGCTGTCATTGAGAAAGTTGAGGAATTTGAGACTAGATACACTTATCCAGAATGTTGGAGAATGGAGACAGTATGGCTTTATGCCTGAAGTATAAGAGAGCTCATTTAAGTTTCCACCTTTATGGAAAGGCAGAATGTAATACATTTTCCATAGGGTTAGGACATAGCTTTCAATGATGTAGGGGTTGATTAGGATTGAGGTAGAAAAGCTAAGGCATCAGCAGCAATTTTTAAGTACCAGGTGGCATGTTATCAGGGGCAAGAGTAGTAGGTTTTAACTCATTCCCTCCAGTACAAACCTTTTGAGTTTGCACTTTTAACTCCCAGTGGGTGTGGCCTGACCCTTTAAAAAATGAAGTTATCACCTTATAGTTCTAACAATTACTCATTGACAGAGGTCCAATATCAATGCAGTTGTATATGCTTCAAGATAGATTATTCTGATACTTTGTATGTAGCATGATTTTTGGAATTATTACTGCTAATATGAACAAGCAATATTTAATGCCTAGAGACACAGTAGGAGGTAACTGCAGAAATGCCTGGAGGTGCACATGGCTGCAATAGGTTAGTAATATTTTTCTGACTGTAGAAAATGAGACTACTTTGAGTGCTTGTATTTTGGGGGCTAACAAAGGAGGAGGGGGAATGTGTGTCTGCCTGGGACAAAGGTTTAATAAGAGAGTTTACCGTTCAGATGAAGTAGGTACTGAATTCGCTTGCTATGCAGTCAGTGTGGTTAGATGAAGTAGGTGTAGGGTGTGATGGTGTACTGGGTTTTAACAGTAGGTTGGGTGTACACACAGCTTTGGAGTTGTCATAATTTGCTGCCTGCATATTAATATAGTATTTTTTATCAGTTTTGATTTGCTTTTTATTGGAGTTTCTCCGATGATTAGTACTGATGGGCAGCTATTTTGTAACCTGCTCCCATTTCTTTCTAGGCTATGCCCAGGGTTGCCAGATTTCCAGCAACCCAGGTAGGGACAAAAAAAAAATAGAAGGTCTCTCACGAAGTGAAGACCAAAAAAAAAAAAAAAAAAGGTCTTCACCAACTGAAGACCAAAAAAAAAAAAAAAAGGGCTTTCATACATAAATAATTGATAAGGACTGCATACTGCATGTAGTCGCTGTTTTTAATGACATATATTACTCAAGCCAAATATGCAAATAAGTACATACATACAGTTATTATGCATTACAACATTACAAACAGTAATCTTGGTGTTGAATATGTAGAATTGGAATACAATTTTCAACCATTCAGCAATTCCAGTCGACAATAAAGAACATTTTTCACACATGACAGATGAAAGCGCTTAACCCTGTGTAAGAGCTCCAGTGTTATTCATTTTATGTAAATAAAAACTTTGTTTTGTCGGTATCCAAGGACTCGAGTGTTGGGGAGTTTATCATCTGCTGTTTTTGGATTGTAACATTACAAACAGTCACATATTAGATACCTTCGAAACATTTTAGTTAAATTCTAATTAGAAACATGTATAATCAAACCACATACATGGAATTAACTACATATACATAATAGTCACACAGTAACAATAATAATAACAATAGTACACTTTGAACATTTGCAGGAATCACAGTTATTATGCATTGCAAACAGTCACATATTCATTAGATACATTGTAAACATTGTAGTTGCATTCTAATTATAAACATGTATAATCAAACCACATACGAATTAACTACATACACAGAATACTCACACAATAGTAATGACAGCAATAACAGCAATACCGTAGCCGTAGTCCACCTTTGAATGAATATTTTGATTTAAATTCACAAAGTTATATAATAACAGCTTTATTACAAGTACTTTTCACAGCTTTTAGCTTGTTTCAAAATATATTCACCATCTTTAGTCGATAAAAATTTTCTAAAGTCTTTACAAGTGTAATTAAAATTTTGTTTGACCATTAATTCAGCTTCCACAGTCTCTAACAACAATCTGTTTCTCTCCTTTCTCCAGGCTGCACTCATTAGACTAAATATTCTCTCACAAATTGCATTGGAATGTGGAATTGAGAGTATGTGGGCCACAATTTTGTACAAATTACTGCAAGCAGGATGATCTTTAAAAATATTATCCATTTCTCATCTATTGTTTTTTCTCATTTGCTTCAGTCATACTCAGTACAAACTTGTTTAATAAACAGACATCTTCATATAGAAGGTCAGTATTGCAAGTAATATTAAACAATTTTGTTAATTCTTCAATTGACGGGAATTCGATTTTACATTTGGTTTTAAGGATAAGACATTAATGCATTGAAATTTGTTACTTTCAAAGTCAAACCATTTCTGTAGGTATTTTATCGCTGTGTCAAAAAATGTCTGGTCGTCATTTTTGAAACGGGATTTTTTGATGTCATCACTGCATTTTAGTAACATTGTTCTAGCAATGCTTCCATAAAAGGCATCATTTTTTTTTTGACTGAGTGACTGCAATACGCCGTTCATTATTTCAAAAACATCAATTATTAAAACATCATTGCTTTGAAGTTTTGTTAACGCATTCTGAATATTACTGCATGCATTTGCAACAAACCCCAGGTATGCTAATGCCAATTCATCACTGAAAAACAATTCAAGAATTTCAGATTTGGATTTTTGACTCAGAAAGTACAATCGTATTGGCTCAAAATTTGTTATTAACCGCTCAATTGCGGGCATCAAAGTGAGCCATCGAGTCGGCACATGGCATAACATTTCAGACCACTCTACTTCTAGCCATTTGAATAATTCTTTCAGTTGTATGACTCTTTTTGTTGTGAACTAAATTCATTATAAATTTTTATAACGATGGACTCTATATCAAAAGTTAAAGTTTGTGCAGCTTTTTTAGCAGTATTATGTAGTATGTGACAATTACACCCAATTCCAATTATATTTGAATTAAGGTCTTTTAATTCTGTAAAGACGCTTTGTTTTTACCAAAATTGACGTTAGCATTGTCGGAGCAGAAAGCTGTTACATTTTGTATTTTAAATTATTATCTTTTAAAGCCGTTGTTATAGAATCTGCTATACTAACTGATGTCTCACTTTCCAGTGAGTAGAAGGTTAATAATTTTGTTTGAATGCCCTGTTCTTTGTGAAAATACCGAACAATTAATGGGAAGGTTTTTATATTGCCTTTATTTGTGCGTCGGTACTCACAGAAAATGGCTGGTCATCTTGCAATTCTTTCAAAATAATTCTTTTTGATTCAGGTGCAAGCACACGTGTAATAATTTTTGTTGCTTTAGTTCTACCACAACATTATTTTTTTGATATTGTTGAATCTGGGAACAAACAAGAAAAGAGCAATCCTGCACAGTCACTGGAAATGTAACTGTGTGAATGCTTCACAGTGTGAAAACCAAAAGCTGTTTCTGCAGCAATAATATCATCTTCTTCCTTTGAATTTTTTTGTCATGAAAAATGTTGTTATTTTGGTGGACGTCGAAGCTGATGAAATATTGTTGGTGTGCGCAGTAGACTTCATATGTCGTTTGATGTCATTTTCACCACCATGTCCAATTGAAAATGACGTATTATTGCACATCGAGCATATAGCATATCCTTCTCGTCCTTCTCGTAACCAGGAATATTTTTCATCCAATCAGTGTTGAATTTCACAAGCCTTTTATTTTCTTTGAAGGAGTATTATCAACATCTTCAGAAGTACTCATCTATAGAATGATGAAAAGTTTTTACATGTTAAGATATTTTTAATAGAATGTAGAAATCAACTATGAACAAGCAAGAAATGCCAGGCTGGGTCTTGTAAACTCAACAAAAAAGTTGTAAAATAAAACCACTAAGAACAGAGACAGAGTCCGACTCCAAGTTGATTTCACTTTTTAGTGGAGTTAAACTGCAATAGTCGCTATTCGATGTTTCTTAATGTAAAACTGGTTTTGAGAGCTCAAGTGTAGTACCAGATGCTTTTCAACAAAAGACAGAACTCCTGCAGTAAGATGATCATTAGAAATAAGTTCATAGACTTCTGCATAGAAAACCTTTGCATAACCCAAAAGTTTTTGCAATATCAGAGGAGGTTAGGATGTACCGACGGTACCTCACCAGATTTGTATAACTGGAGCTGTAAACACCCTAGAGGTTTCCAACAAAGAGAATTCTACATTTAAAATCTTTAAGCTACCAGAAAAGACTAAAAGCACTGACTCCCTGGCCTTGAGTGTCTTACAGACTCTTCAGAGGAAATCAATACCTTGCCTTCCACACAGTCAGGCGACCCAGCAGTCAAAGACCTTTTGTACCTTCACAAATCAAACAATCCCAAAAATATCAGATCATCAGATCTAAACCAGCTTTAACAGAGCAGTAACACAAGGTGGAGAGACAAATTAGTTACTCAGAATTTTCAAAACCTCTGGAATAGACTCGCTCTTCATATAAATCAGTTTAACACACCACCTTCTTTCAAATGGGACCTGGATAATTCAATAAGTATTCATAAATTCAACCTAGGCATGACTGGCACAAGACAACCCTCCTCGAAAAGGGGGTTACACAACTTACAACAATCTATGGTGGGGAACTGACACGGCATAATGGTGCAAGAGTATGTAAGACTCAGTAGCCTTAAACTTCTTGTGATAACAATAAATGCACTTAAATGGGGAAGACATCCCTGATCACTATCAGCAAGAAACTTTATTCTCTTGTAAAATCATCCAAGGCTAGCTTCAAAAGAAAAATCGCCATGGACTCCAAAGATAACCACAAGGCATTCTTTAGCTATGTCAAGAATCTAAGTGGCAATTCTCAGATTTTCTCAGAGTTGGTGTTGGTGCTGAGAAATACACTGAACCGACCGATATAGCCAACATCTTGGCATACAGGTTCAGTGCAAACTTCACCCCCCTCTGACCCCCAAAACGGCCCATAACTATACCAGAAGAATGTAGTGCCCCTGAAATCACAGACACTCAGGTTAAAACAGCCCTCTCCAAAGCCAAAAACACAGCATCAATGGGACTGGATGGTGTCCCAGGCTGCGTCCCCTCCTATCCTACACAAGCTCAAAGATGAACTAACCTCTCATCTAAACACACTGTTTAAACTCAGCCTCTCCACAGGCTGCATGCCCACAGAGTGGTGCACAGCAATGGTTATTCCGCTCCACAAAAGTTGGAGCCACTCGCAACAGAACCTGGGAACTATCGCCCTATAAGCCTGACTAGCTTGGTATGCAAAGCTATGGAGTGCATCATCATGGATCTCAGTAACAGAGACATTGGGAACCTCCAAACACTGGACCCTACCCATTTTGTCTTTGTTAAAGGCAGATCATGCCTCAGCCTCCTAAACCTGGTGGACTTCTTTGAGACAGTTACCAAGGCTATAGATGAGGGAAGGGTGGCCCACACAGCCTACCTAGAGCTCACAAAGGCTTTTGACACCATTCCCCACTCAGGTATTTTATAGACAAGCTCACCAGCCTGAACATAAACCCTTGGAGCTAGGTCTGACTCTAAAGCGGTTACAAGTGGCATGTATGTCACCTCTTCTGTTTGGTCCTTCATAATTTACCTTCTTCTTCTTCTTTCGGCTTTTCCTGGTTAGTCGCCACAGCGGATCACATGTCCGCTCATGATTGGCAGTGGAGTTTTACGGTGTCGAGTTGCCAGTCCAGCACACTCACACACACACACACACACACACACACACACACACACACACACACACACACACACACACCTAGGGCCAATTTAGAGTGTCCAATCCACCTATAGCATGATGTCTTTGGGATGTGGGAGGAAACCAAAGCACCTGGAGGAAACCCACGTGACCACAGGGAGGACATGCAGACTCTGCACAGAAGGCACCCCAACCGAGGATCGAACCAGGGAACCTCTTGCTGTGAGGTGACAATGCTAACCTCTACATCACCGTGGCCACCACCGGTCCTTTGTAATTTACCATTGAGGCAAAGCCTGTGCACATCTGCCAGTACTCTTACACTGGAAGACATCACAGATTGTTACTGGATGTACAGTGCTTAACTTGTACAGGAAGCACAATATGCTAAAGTTTTCTTCTTACCTTAGGATGTTGACCTGTGCCTAATTTTAGGAATTTCACCTGGGATATATATACCTAGCATCATCCGTGATGGAGATTCAACTTGTGGTGGACAGGGCTCATCCTGTGCCATCACCAGTTTGGAAGAGAGCTTTTTTCATGCATATTAATCCCTTCTCCATGTCCACTCTCTGATACCTGAGAGATGCTAACTGAATGTGGAATAGGACAATGCATTCTGCCTGCATCTTAGTGTTGGTTACAGTTTGTCAATATTTCTAAAACAAAACTGTAAATATACTTAGCCTAATACAATTATCTGTTCTTGTTAGAAAGCAAGACAACCATCTTCAGTTTATTTAACATTTGTTGACTGGGAAATTCTGACTAGGACATAGCCTATTTTCAGAGAAATGGTCCAGATGCATGTATTTGGAATGTGGGAGTGTGGGAGAAAACCAGAGTACCTGGAGGAAACTCACACAAACGCAGCGAGGACATGCAGACTCCTCACAGAAGGCATCCCAGATTCCCAGCTGAGAATCAAACTGGAGAACTTCTTGCTATGAGGCAACAATGTTAACCACTACATCACTGTGCCATGCCATCCAATATGTAGGAGATTTGCTCTAGCTTTGAAAGTTGTTTAGAATTATGAAATATGCTTATGGAGGTTGTTGCAAGTATAAAACTATATTCTGCTGAGACTAGAGTAGCTCATCCATGATTCATTATCTTTACTACTTTAAATAAGGATTTAATTTGCACCATATGGCTGTTTTGTGAATTCTTACATGAGTCTGTGTTTTCACAATTGTTACAGAGCCTCAGGGGCACACAGTGTCAGCAGCAATTTTATGAATTGGATATGTCTTTACTGGAATTTAGGTTTACAGATGAATGCCCAGAGATTAAGTTCTATTGTTTCCATGTTTTCATTTGTAATCTTGAAAATGTTCTTGTGGTAATACAATGTTCTTTTGAAGATTTCTGTTTCTGATTTTGATGGTGCTGTAGGAGTGTACTGCTTAACATTTTGATAAAATTACATGTTACGTAACTTAAGAGACCTAGGGCATCTGTGTTTAATTAAAGTCACGCTAGTAAAACTTTAAACTAGCTCCAAATCTGTCAGAGAGTCATCTGTCCACACTGAGTCAGTACGTGCTTGTCCTAACAGCAGCTTACTTTCTACATTACAAACTTTTTAAAGTCTTTTTCCATCTTGGCTGGGCTTTATTAACACATGTACTGAAGTTATACACTCTCCCTGGTGACAGCTAACAATCAAGTTTTGAGTGCAGAAAATAACACCAAAGCAATGGCTGAACTCAAGGTAAGTAGTTTAATTTATTATTATACAACTTTGGTTATGGTGTACTAGTTAGTCCATTTATTTTAGATTTTATATTGTTATAACCTCAGGCTCCTAAAAGCAGATTTGCATGCACTGCAATGAAATTGCTCACGTCACTAAATATTCAAAGCATACATAGCATATAGCTTCTAAAATATTTCAGAAGCATGTTTACATTTTAGAGTATGTATTTGTTTTCTGCATACTATGCACTATTTAAATTCCTTGTATGTGCATTTCTAGAAAAACACTTGCAGAACTTGGCCTTATCAGGGTTAACAGTATTTCAAAGGGCGTTCCTGAGCCAGCCAATTGGATGTTTTTCCTTCACAGCTGCCCAGTTGTGCAATTATATGAAAAACTGAGAACAGTTTTGTATGCTAATCATTCATAGCAAGAGAGATAGCTGCATTAATGAATGCATTGCATCTAGAATTACTTTCAAATTTTTATCATTTACCACCCTAGCTCAAAATATACAGACAACACTAGTAGTATAACTGCAGCTTGTAAATGTTAGGCTTTGAACATTTTTTTTAAATCAGCATTGTTTTGGTAAAAGCTGTACTCCATATGTTTATAGTCAGAATCTCAGATATCCTGTACCAAGCATAAAAATCACATGACTGTCACTAAGATAATAAATCTCTCATTTCCCAGTACAGTTCATTGTCTATTTTTTAAATTTATAAAGATGGTTTTCCTGTCTCATTACTGACTACAGTTAGTCAGGCATATTTTGTGTGTGTGTGTGTGTGTGTGTGTGTATGTTCTGTGAACTAGTTGATTTTATGGACCATTTAAGTACCTTTCACAGGGTAAGACTCAAGTTGGAAGCACAAATAAGTCATTTCATTTACTTAGAGTTGAACACAATCTAAGTGAAAGCTAAAGATCTAATCATGAGATTCAATTTGGCCCACTGGGACGAGACGACAAGTGTCACCTCTCTCTCACACACTCACTTCATACATTTTGTATATGTGAGTCTGCTCTCTGCTGCCAATGCGCAGCTCAATAATATATTAAGAATATCAAGCAAGTTAACTCACTGTGAATTTTGTGAAAGTGTAGCTGCTTTGCTCACTCAGTAGTCGTCGTTGCAACTTGCTAGTAGAGTAGACACATTGGCATCATCGATCATTCGCAGTCTCGTCGCTACGCAGTACGCTGACACAGCAGAGCAGTCGCAGTCAGAAGAGCCCTTAATCACGCCCTCCCAGTCTCCCACGCACAGGATGACGAAAAAAAGGGTACGTATATACGTACAACTTCAAGACACAGCCAGGAAGTAACACACACACTTCTCCGTCGCCTCGCCGTCGGGATTTGTACAGCTTAAACGGGACCCGGGATTTCTGCGGTGAACTCTGGATAATCCCGCTGAAATAGGGACGTCTGGCAACCCTGGTTGATACTCATGCATGCCTATGCCCTGTCAGGTAGTACTGCACTAACTTCATCATGTTATTTGCTGCTACATGGTCACATCATTGTTTTTTCTGAATACTTCTTTCAGGAAGAAGTAATGAAATGGCTGATGATTAAGTGAGTACTCATGCCACTGAAATATTATCTCATTGGCAGGGACTTTGCATTTGTAACAGACCATTTCCTGCTAATGCATCTATATAAGCAACAAGATGAAAATACTAAACTTTGTAAGTGGGTGTTCATCTTGCAGTCATTTAAGTTTACTGTAAAACAGAGTTCGTGTTTGACCCATAATAACTGTAAGGACCTGTCTAGGGTTCTTTCTACTGGGCCTGAAATGTAGGGTTTCAAGCTGTGAGACATCAGATGCAACACAGTGTTGTAGTTCTTGCCCAAAGATGTGAGAAAATGTTGTAAAAACCGATGATGTGTTGTAATGTAAATAAAATTGTTATAGAATACTGTTGTAAATAATCTTAAAAAGTACTGCTTCATTAAGACATACAGTCGCACTTTTGTATTGGCGAGACCAGCTCCACATAGGAAATGATATTAATGAGCAATTGTTCTATTAAAATGGCACATAAAATGATAGCTATAGCCCTCTTAGACAAGTTGGCCTGTCACAGCAGAGAGAATATACATATAAAATAAATGCAAGAACAAACTAAGTCAAGGAAATAGTTTCCTATGCCATAACAGATGGACTCTTCAATAATCTATATAGTTTAGGTTGCATAATTCAGTGAATGAAGATAAAGGTAAAATTTTAAAACATTCAAACATTTTTCCTTACAACAGAAAGGAAAAAAGTCAGCAATAAACTCATTGGGCCAGATACCATAAAGCTTGAAGATTTCAAAGCATTACGCCTATATCAACCCTAAACGTGTGGATAATGGTGTAATATTTAAATATACCATAATGAACTCAGAATACCATGACACACTAAATAAACACACAAGTATTTTTTAAGTAATGAGAAATTGCTATCAAAGTGCATTGTACATGAACAAAGTTACAGAAAGATTATCATAATACAAGTATTCTGACAATTTTACATGAACATCTATAACACAATCTGTCCAGTAAGCGTAACGACAACTACAAATTATTACAAACTCTGTTATTATTATAAAACAACAAAAAACAAAAATGCCAGCTATCACTGTAAACTGCACGGCATTCATAATACACATTTTCAGAAATCTGTCCAGAAACATTACAGACAACTACAGATATTTCTGTTATTCATTTACTAACAAAATATACTTGCTTTAAAGCTCCATCCCATTTGTAATACATATCTTTATGAATCTGTACAGTAAGCTCAGAGACAACAACGGATGTCTCCATAAGTCATCTACTTATAAAATATAACTACTTGCATTATGGATTTGGACAGAAACTGTAAAATTTCTACTAAAAAAATTAAAGGCGGAGGGAAATCATGGCCACATCACCACAGCTAACATTAGGTAACAATGGGTTTGCAACTTGTGCAGGGAACACAAATGATACACACACAAGGAAAGTGGGAAATAGAAAAGAAGATGTGGGGTATGAGTAAAGAAGAGGGACACACAAGAGCGATGTTTGAACAGAAAAATCTGAGGGAAAACCAAAGGCTCGTGCATTTTTTTTTTTTTTGGTTGGAATAGGTTCCATTTTTTTTTGTAAATAGAAAGGAAGGTAAACATAAGGAAAAGGGAAGAGAAGGACATTACAGCAGGTATACACATAGAACAACTATCACATCACAGGACAGACAAAAGCTTTACAAAAACAGTTAAGACAGGTAAGTTACATTGATGACATATGCACAAGATGGGTAATGGAAAGTTATCAAACAGGCCGGGGATGCATACCAGCCATGGAGAAATGCAGAAAATCATATTTACCTATACACTGTCATGTTACTATGTTGCAAACTGTGTGACAGTCATATCTGGATGTGTATGACCAATGGTAGCTGTGTGCTGGAGGGTAATAATACGGATCACAGTACACACTGGATAAACATATATCCAAGTATCTGTCAGCAGTGCAAGTGTAAGCTAAGCAACATAATAGATGAGCAAGTGCAGGTTTAAAAATGTTAGATGACTCCAGTAGAGGATAGAACCGAACATACGACCATGCATGTGAAAGACAAACAACCAAGCACAGTGCCAAACACATGTACTGCAGAAAACAAAAGCACCAAAATGTCTGATAAATACACAAGTAGCTATATACAACCCAAACAAATGTGAAATGGAATGCATATATGCTACAGACATATGCCATGTCAAAGGCAACACACAGGTGTAGATGTATATGTATGATTGTCAGTGGCCTAAATGGAATCTACACAAAATGAAGCTAAGTACACATACAAACCAATGACATGTAAGAGTATTTACAAAAATATAACATTACAGTTTAAAAATACATTAGGTTGTGCACATGGAGTTCAATAATGTACACTGGTTAACACACAAGTTTGGTGTATACAAGGATGTATAGCAAACAGTAGCCAACAACTTGTGTGCTGATGTCACGGATCATAAAATGGCCATACATTTGGCACATGTTCCCTGTTGCAATAACATTATATATAGCAATAGCCAATAATTGCAACAAAGTCAAATATATATGCAAAACATAACATGGAAACATGAAGGTGAAAGTGAGGTAGACAACCTGGGCCCCACATCAAGGAAAAGCAGGACAAGGTAATTTGGCAAACTGAAGCTGCATATGTACAGCACCCACAGTGCTGTAGAAGCCAACCTAAAATACATTTAAGAAAATGAAAAATGTATGTCATGTGGGCAGAAAATTTCTGATGTCTGCAGAAATGGCCTTGTATAAAACACATGGAGTAAAGTGCAATCGTGTAACATCAACATGCATAAACAAGCAAGCTAACATTTCAAGCATGTGCATATATACTGTCATGCAAATGAATAAAAAAAAAACAGGTGTATGTCTCTCACCCTGGTCATTACTGAGCAGAGGATACTCCTGTGAGCATCATTATAGCACATCAGCAGTAACACATATATGCTCACATGTCAGAGGTACAATTGTATGTCACTATGGATCTGATCATGTGAAGACACATATATAATCAGTTAATTTGAATAATTATTTGTGGAAGGTGTGAATTTATGTGAATAAATAATGAATGTGAAAATTTAAGATGCAGCCAATGTGGTGTAATATACTGTTATCAAATAAGTTATCTGTACCACTGTGTATAGATTAATGCTACATTGCTGTTTGATATATTCAGAACAGGAGGACTGTGCATAAACTATGATATACCTGTATATGATCCCACATGGCATCAGTATTGCGCCCATGGCACGTAACAACTCATTATGCCAGTGGGACATCATGATACCTGTCATCCAAAACACATTTAAAATGACATATCCCTCTGCTGCACATACATGATATGACACTACACATTTCCAAAATATAACACAGTGATAGTGCTGGACTATGGACAACATCTGCTGTCTGTCATTTGCCCTCAATAAAACATGTTTACAGGCTAATTCTTGCAGCAGTAGCTGCAGGTTAACTGCCGCAATGCATGGACAGCTGAATATGGGAAGAAAGTGTAATGTGTTAATGCATGTCATGCACACATTGAAAAATAATTAAATGTCACACAATGGTAACACATAAGGATGTGAACTACATGCTATGCATGCACAGATTGCATATACAGCCCAATCAATTATATGCCAATAAGCATGTTGGCAGCATAACAGAATTGGAGCACACAGGCAATACTCACACACCTGAGGGACCTGGCAGATGGGGCTGAGCATCACATATAACCTCATGGACTATCTCCCTGAATGAGTCATGCATAGCCTATGCCATATCCTGGAAAAATGCCACCATCATGTTCCTTATTTATGTTTGGAACACATCGGTCACAGCCTCCTAAGTCTCCTCCCAATAATCACTTCTGTTCTGGTTCTGGTGTTGTCTCCTCCCGGGTGCAGCAGGTATGATGACTCAGGCAGTTGTGGGTCCAGCTTCCTCCTCCTCCTCTTCATCATCATCATCATTGCTGCTGTCATCATCAACAACATCATCATCGGAAGACTCTTGCAGTGACCTGAGATGTGCTCATCTTTGACATCTCTTAGGCAAATGTCCACAGGTCCCATGCTCTGTCAAAATGAATTGCAAACACAACAGAAATGAAAAGCAAATGTCTACATTCCCATAAAGATCATAGATGACCTTAATATGAAACTGATGTTCATATCTGCAATATAACATACTTAATTAACATACCATCCAGCTGTGAGCTGTGTAAATACAACTGTTTGTTGATCCATAAATGCAACTGTGAGACTGAAGGTGTAGGAGCACACACCAAACTTATTTAAAAAACAGTTCAGTTTTAAGTGTTGCAAACATTAGCAAGTAGCAGAATTATAATCAACAAAGTTAGTGCTACAGAATGGTGGATAATACACATAACACATTCCCTATGGCACTTTATCTATAGTTGTGGACATGAACAATAACAGAGCATGTCAGGGAGAATGTATCCTTCACAGGTGTGAGCAATACAAACAAGGCTGTGCAATGGCATGTAAAACACAGTTTACCAGTGGGAATCAGGACATCATCTGAACATTTGAATACTGGCCAGCAAGAGGCATGGCAATCATATGCAAATAAAGCGCATATAACATATCTTGCCATTTGAATGGAAACAGTTCTGACACTGCCTCATGTCAAATTAACATAACTGAACTTTGAAAAAAATATCTTGTAAATGTTGAAGTAATGGGTCTATATCAGAACATCGAAGTATTAAACTTCAAATGTTCTGATATCGAATACTGTTCAGTGAACACTAAGAATAGCGAAGCTGCAGAACAGCAAATTCTTTCCTTGGGAAAGTATTCAGTTGGCCGTTTCTGTGGCCTCGCTATTCTTAGTGCTGTGGTGGAAAGTTACGGGTTGGGTTCAGGCAAGTGTGTGATTGTACGTTAGAGTTAGGGTTAGGGGCGGGTTAAGTGAGTTAGGGTTAGAGCACGGGTCAGGCATATGTGCGATAGTGACAGACTTTAGGGTTAGGGGTGGTTTAAGTGAGTTAGGGTTACGGCGTGGGTTAGGGGAGTGTGTGATAGTGACAGACCTCAGGGTTAGGGTTTGGGTTAAGGTAAGTTGGCAGATAGTAGTGTATGTTTAGTTTAGTGTAGCGTTAGATGTAGGAATTTAAGCGTATGTGTGTGGTTGCTGTTTGTTTGATGTGCTTGTGTTGTGTGTATGTGTTTCGGAGCAGCAAATTTTTTCCATGGGAAAAAATTTGCTGTTCTGGATGTTCGATATTTTCATGTTTAGATGTTTTGGGACCGATGAAATAGCATTCACTATTTTCATCTTTCGATAACGTGATATAAACGTGACATAACAGTATAATAGTGACCTGCAGTCTGTTTCAGTAAACTGTTCATCTGAGTTTATGGAAGTAGGCCATAATTTCCTTTCTTTTTCTCTTGCCATGTGTTCCCTTAACAGTTATGTCTTTGTGTGAATGTAAATATGAGGTTCAGTTGAAATTTCTCCCCCAACTCACCACCTGATAGCCTGAAGGAAATACTGCATACCACATTCCACCCGACCACTATGGAACAGCTCTGCAATGAACTCTCCAAAGCAAAATAAACTGCAGCAATGGGCCCAAATAACATCCAGAGATGCTTTCTATATAACATGAAGCTTGACCTCTCGTGTCCACTCGAATCACTTTTCAGCTGTAGCCTATCAGGTTTTGTGCAGAAATAATGGAAGATAGCTACAGTCATTTCCCTGCACAAAGGATTTCAATGGATCATGGAAAATACAGGCCCATAAGCCTAACCAACCTCATATATAAGCCCATGTAAAGATTCATCATGGATATGATAAATGAGTATATAGATAACATGCAAATGCTGTCCCTATCACAGTTTGGCTTTGTTAAAGGAAGGTCATGCCTATTAAATGTGTTGAACTTCACTGAGAATGTCATCAAAGCAATATATGGGGCCAAAGCTGTGCACACAGTTTACCTAAACCTGACCAAGTATTTTGATAAAATACTCAACTCAGGCATTATAGAAAAGCTCAGTAAATTAAGTATAAACTATTTTATCCAGTGCTGGATAGCCAAATGGGTCAATGATTGGACCTAGGAAGTCAAACTAGGTGAGCCATGTCCTCCAAGAACTATGTCACAAGCAGAATCACCCATGGCTCACCACTGGGGCCACAGGGCCACAGTTTTTTTTTTATATCTATTTCTCTGAAGTGGAAGCAAATGGGGAACATTTATGACTGACTAACTTTGCAGATTATTGCAAGCTGGAGGCTATCATTGACATCCATGAAGACACACGCATTTTTCAAGAAGGCTTATCTATGACTAACAAATGGTGGCAAAGCCATGTTCTTAAAATCAATTGTAATTGCATAATTGTACCCTTTGGAAAGTCAACCATCATGGATAATTAACATGTTGATAATATGACCTCTGATGTCAACTCAGTGGTCAGGAATCTGTGTGCACATGGAGTCAGTAGCCTTAACTTCAACTACCACATGGCCACAGTGGTAAGGAAAACCTTTTGTGTTGCACAAGTTATAAGTAAAGGTATAGCAGTTAGGGCCAAATGGGTCATTATCGCACTATAGTCTGCCCTTATCATAGCAATCATAGAATACAATGCTGCCTTCAGTATGTACCTGATCAGCTATATGCAGAAACTACAACTAGTGCAGAGGTTAAATAATCAAATAAAATGGTAACAGACCTGAATACACAGAGGGCTTTAAAGACTTTTAACTTTACTCAGTCTACTATACATTTTTTAGAGATGATGTTATGACTGGATTTCAAGATGTCTGCAAACACCACAGTTATGAATCTCCTGCATATTCATAATAAAATCAGTACCAGAAATACAAGGTCTAAGGACCATAATTTTCTCTGTGATCTAGACAGAACATGCTGGAGAGGCAGATATGTATCTCACAGACTGCAGCTCCTATGAACAGGCTTAAAATATATATGAAGCTGATTTTGTATATTGCACAATTTAAGCACAACCTAGACCAATGTATGGTGATTTGCAAATTTACATCAGGACTGCCACACATGTCCATTATGGACAGAGGTACCTTATAAATGCATGCCCCTCAATGTCCTATTTGTAAACAGGATGTCATTATTCTTTCATGAAAATTTGCCTTGGCTTAGAAAGACCCTCCTGGGTCATTAATGCAGTAAAAATCTATGCATGTAGAAATCTATAAATTGTAGTGCCTGCATGTAATAATTCATATGAACAGCCACCAAGTGTCATTGTTAAAATGAAGAGAAAGTTATATGACAATATTGTGGAAACTAGGCAAGTCATATGATCAGACATCTGAGCCAGGCACTGTGCTAATTGGCTGAACATGCATCAATATAATGAATGCAACGTTAATAAATATTTTATATGTTCAATCACCACAGCCTGTGACATATGAGAATGCAATATATGTATGTGTACAACTGTATGCATTACCTACCTACCATTAGTACCAATCAGTAGCCTGCAAATTGCAAACATCCTGATGATGTTTTCTGATTATGCGCTGTTGCAAAGAAATGTCTATCTGCACAAGTGTCAGCAAACTTAGGCTATAACTGTGTTTTAACAAAAACACCAAAGGTGTTGTAGGCAGATGTAATACCACTGCTGAACTGGAGGGCTTGCTGACTATAAAGTGCTGCAAAGAAACATCTAACCTAGGATACAAGCATACTGCGACAAAAACACCCAGGGTGTTATAGGCAGACGCATCACCAATAATGAACTGAAGGGTGTGCCACACAGTCTGCAAACAACAATGCAAACACTGACACAGCAAGCACCCATTCAGTCTGTGGCCAGGGAGTTAACAGTCAACAGATCAATTACTGGGAAACACAGCCACACATACCTGTACACCAAGCCACCCATTATAAAGGATAGTTAAAGCACTAACACTTGTATGCAAATCATTCACCTCAATGCAAGTGAGATAGATACACCAACCCAATAATTGTTTAGATTGTGGAGCACATTTCAAAAGCCGTGTGAAAAAATGGGGTCTATGTTATAAGCACAAAAAGAATAAACCACGAACGTTCGTGGTTTAGTATTTTCATGCTTATAATATAGACCCGAAAAATTGGCTTAATGCTCCATGATATTTCAACATTTTAGTTTTAAATTGCAGTTTTTATTACAGCTGTAGTGTGATAATCTCACTTACTTTACTGATGCATGATGGCACACGTTCTAAGCAATATACATGGTACTGTGAAAAATACAGGCCTGTAACAATGATCAAATGCATTTAATTTCACAAAATAGAAAAAGTAATCAACATACCTGTCTCCTTCCACTGCTCCTCAAGCCTGTGCATCTGCTTGATGCACAGAGTGTGATTTCTGGTCTTGTCTTTATCGCCTGAAAAAAGAACAAAGCAACTATGAATGATGCATTCCTCAAATAAGACATACATTTCTTCAAACGGTTTCTATATAATAGCATTTGATAATCACCACATATATGTTTTCAGGTCATATAATACAGGCTTTAACATGTTTGGGCACAGATCGGAAAACATGAGATTCAAACCTGCAATTGCAATGCACATCCCAGTTTGTATCTTGACAACTACTTGCTTAACTAATCCACCTTGACAGAAAGTGTGTGTTATAAATTTCAGTGAAAATAAAATGGTGTTATGGCATCACCTGGATGTGGAATGGTCTCCTGATATAGATCTTGGCTTAGGATTTCAAATAATGAACATATGCTAGGCATGTAGGTAAACAGCAAAATTAATTCATGTCAGTACTGTGTTCATAATCATTAACAGTAATGGAAAGCATACATTCCTCAGACAGTGGGACAGTGTCATGTATCATACAACTTCAGTTAACAAAACCATAAACAGAACCATAAAAGTTGCTCTACATGAGGGTCACAGTAAATTATGCATGAGAACTAAGATATTCCTTGGCAAAGTGCACATCACAAGGCAAATAGATACGTTTCCTGTTCTGAATTTCAACTGTAAGTCTGCCCATCACACTCCCTCAAAAGATAAGCATTTTTTTCACAGGTACTGCTTTACTAACCATGCAGTTAAAGAGCTGATGCTAAGAGAGTGTTACGGATTACAGACATATTCATGGGAATTTGATGAATAACTGGGTTATTACTAACCATGCACAAAATAAACATTAATATACATAAGTGGAATATACTTCTCTAAAGAAGTGCTACAGGTGAACTAAACAAAGAAAACAATTTATTGATATATTTCCACTATGTGGACTGGAACCCACAGTACGTCAAAATGTAAACATGGTGGCTGGCTTTCTTACAGGCCAAGCTAAAAGGCATTGGGTGTTTCTTTTTAACAAACAGGTACTGCTTGTGTTTATTTAAATTCTGTGGAGGATGGATGAATACAGAAACTTCTAGCACTTATTGGACATTTTATGCTAAAGAAATAGCTATCAACACATATCTGAAAACACGTGTGTAAGCAGTCATACAGGCATTCCTTTTGGCTTAAATAAATGGAACTGCATTAAGAATGTTTATTTTATTAGGAGAAAGTAATTAAAGAAGTTATGTATGGGTTTTTATTCAGACATATACTGCTACTGTAGGCAATACTGTAGTACTATAATGGGAAACTACAAAATGTCCAGTTATCAGCAGCCTAGTCACTCTAATCATCTATAGAATGCTATCTGTAGTACAGTTAGCAGTAACCCTGGCCTGTACAGTACTACAGCAGTGCCATAGTACAAGGACAGTAGATGTTTAAAATTATGGTATATACTGTAAAACATATGTACATCTACAAAGTTCATAATTATGCATATTATAAACATTATTAAATAAATTCTTTATGTTTTAGCTGTGTTCAAATGGTTAATGGTGGCACTGGCATGATCAATAATGATGATTTTTTTTCACTACAATAATTGTAGTACATCCCTCTTCAACAGCACCATCTTCCCAGGAGGAGTTGTCAGGTACATGTTTTGTTTGTATTCATCACAGATGTCATGTATGCTGGCTATGTAATCTAATTCTATACTCCATGTTATGCAGATTTTATGAACAATACATAGAGAAGACATCATGTAAAGTCATTATTATCTGTAACACTGCAGTGAAATATGTATGTTGGATGTCTTTGATGATATATAACATGTGATGTAAGCATGTTGTCCTGATTTGTGCCATCTGGCTCTGCTTTTAGCATATCAACTACCTGTATCCTCCATTAGCCCATCCAGTTATCATGATGTGGGAGCTGATGTGTTTCTGTATGGTAATATGGCCCCTGGTACACAGGACACTGACATGTTGATGGAGTCTCTCCAAGATGCTGACAGAGATGTTGATGTAGCTATAGCCTCAGACATGGAGAAAGAGCGAGTCCCTATTATTTCATCGAAGGACATGACTGAACAGCATTTTGAATAGCATTTTATTGAACATGCCATTCGTCAAACTATTCTTACTGAGATCGCATTACGGTAGGGATCAGGAAATTTGTCCTTTCCCCACTGTAGTGTGATCTCAGAGTTGGTATATATATATAATTAGTGGGGGCCCCCACATGAGGGGATTCGATGTATGCCATTTACGATGAAATGCCATTCAATGAGCTGAAGGTTTGATTATATAATATAGACCCAAGGGGAAACTTGTCTAGCAATTCTAAGAATGATGGGACATCAAATGGTGAACAGGATGAGGCCATTGAACCACAGACTCAAGATGCAACTTTTGCTGATCTTGACACAACACCTTGATACTGGACATCACAGTACATGTAGGCATGCAAATGGTGTGCATGGACAGGTGTCAGAGAGTGTCTGCCTACTCCTACATGCAAATGAACATCCCCAGCAATGTGATGGGTTAGACATCTGCACACTTACCCATGCTTCAGATCATGTTGCACACCAGCTGCATGTGCTGCATGAAGGATAGGAGCACAGACACAATGAGGCAATGGCAATTGCTCAAAATGAAAGAATGCTATCTGTAGTACAGTTAGCAGAAACCCTGGCCTGTACCGTACTACAGCAGTGCCATAGTACAAGAAGAGTTCTGTGTGCCCTGACTGTGGTTAGTTGATTGCCACATGAGAGAGGTAGGCCACCTCTCAGCAGAACCACCATTGCCCATTGAGCATCAGTGTCTATGCTCCAATGTCCACACACTTCCACTGGTGGCCCATCTGCTGTGGTCCCACCAGTCACAACAAGACCATTAACTCATAGTCATGCTCCTTCACCTCAAAATGCTGTTATTACACCATCAGTCTCCTCTGTGGAGCAACCTGAGTCAAGTATTTCTGTACATGGTAGAGGCAGAGCAGATCATGGTTTGGGCCATCAGCATGTTGGCTCTAGACTGCATTAAAGTGAGGCCAACAGTCTCATAAACATAGCTGATTCCATGTATTACATTACTAGTTTACCGGGATATGTTTTTCTGGTGATACTAAAGGTTCTCTATTATATCCTGTGTCGTTTCTCTTTTTTCATGTTATTATATTGTAGAGACAGGAATGTGTTATATTGATGTGTGTCCTTTATTGTTTTCCATATACTGATACAACAATCTGTGTATGTATACATACCTGCATCAGTTGTGCCCTGAGTTGATGATCCCTGTTGTGACATATTTGTATATGTTCATAATGTTATATATTATGAATATGGTGTTATGTTTGATGCATATTGTGTACATCAAGTGGGTAATTGCCATTAGATGCAATCTGTGCTGCTCTGGGGAGTAATACCTGAACATCAATGTTTAATGTGTGTTCTTATATACCTGTGGCTTTTCATGACTCAAATTTGTGGGTCAGATGTTGCCATGTTGCCTGGGCCTGCACTTGTGATTGTCTTCTATGTTGCCTATGCCTGTGTCTTCTGCCCCTCCTCTGATACCTGTGGGATCTCTTCTTCAGGCATTAGTGGTTCTTGGGGTAGTTCACCCACATCTGCAGCTAGAAGACTGACATATGCTGTAGTTATAATGCTGTGTAGCATGGTTCAGACTGTTATCATTTATTTATTTATATTTGTTTACTGGGAAATTCCAACTGGATGCAGGTCGTTTTTCAGCGGATGCCCAGGGAGAAAAGCTCCACATAATGTACATGATAGAGATACAAAGTTGTAGTAATAGTAAACAACATTACAGGTTGTTGGCTTTAATACAATAACAAGATATTGATTATCAACAGTATATACAGTAAATGTTGCAAGTTAAGATAGTTTCTTGTCATTTATAATATTAGCAACAGAGTTGTCACATAAGACTTTAGAGTATGTAAAGACAACTAGCTAATTCTGACTGTGGTTAGTAGTGGCGGTAGTATAGTTGGGTTAAGAGTCTAGGTGGTGGATAAGGGTGGGGGTGCTAGTCTGGATTAGAACAGGACAATGCCAGTGCAAATTTAAGTTGAATTTGAGTGCAGTCTTGAAAAAGGCTGCTGGAAGGTAGAGTAGTTATAGAGGGTGGAAGATTATTCCAAAGTTTAGATATGGTACATGAAAATATGGCTTCTCCTGCTGAGTTTTTGGGTTTGATAACAGTGAGTTGATTTTTGTTGCTTGATCTTAGGGGCCTAGTGGAGTGATAGGGTTAGAGAAGGGTTTGAAGGGAAGGGATGTTAAGGGGTGGTTAATAAGTTTATGAGTGAGGATGAGTTGATTAAAGTGAAGGAGTTGTGGGAGTTCTAGCCAGTTTAGTTCTTTACGGGAGACACAATGATGGCTGCGATAGGGGGTTCCAGTGGCAAATTTAACAATTTTGTTGTAACAAGCATCCAGCTTGTGTAGGTCTGTCTGTCTAAGGTTGGTAAGGATGGGGGGATGCATAGAGTAGGGCGGAAATTAGCTGTGATTTGGCTATGGAGATTCTAGCTGCCTTGGCTAGGAACTAGCAGCTTTGATATAATGCACTAAGTTCCTTGTGAACTTTTTTTATTGTGAGAGATATATGGGTGTCAAATCTAAGTTTGTTGTCAATTTCCACACTTAGTAATTTTGTGTGTCCTGATAGAGAAATGATGGTATTGTCTTTGTCGAGAATGTTGAAGTGGGGGGTGTTTTGGGTGGCTTTGGAAGGTTGGAACAGGAGAAGTTTTGTCTTACTTGGGTTGAGTAGGAGCTGAGCATTGGATATCAAGCTTTCTGCAGAAGAGAATGATTCCTGTGTGGTTTCTTGTAGTTCTGGTAGAGTGGGGGCAGAGCAGATGACAGTAGAGTCATCTGCATACTGTATAAGAGATGCTTGTGTGGTGGCAGTATGTAGGTTGTTAGTGAAAAGTGAGAATAGCAGAGGGCCAAGGATAGACACTTGGGGAACTCGAAGAGTAACTGGGAGGCGAGGTGATAGGTTATTGTTCCAGATTACTGATTGCTGTCATCTGTGTAAATAGCTTTGAAACCAGTTGCAGGCTGATTGTGAGAAGGAGAGGTTGGGGAGAGTACAGAGTAGTAGCTCATGAAATACCATGTCAAAGGCCTTTGAGAGATCTAGAAATATGGCAGTTTAAGTACATTTTTGCCTCTATCATCTGTGCCTCACCTGTGCTGCCTTCTCAGGTGTGTATTGCAGTGCACCCCTGATGTGTCCAGACATCTGAATCTGGCTTTCATTACATCAAGCAGACTCTCTATGGTGTTTCTGGTTGTTGTGTGTGCTTTATTTAGGCCTCTAGTGCAGAGTTAGATGGTTCATGGTAAGGTGTCCCTAGCCAGGAATCAAGTGAATAACCACAGTCACCTGTTGTGGGGAATAAAAACACATTTGGTCAGCATGGATATTGCTGGGAGGGATATCCTTAGTTTGCATCCTAGCTGTATTCCTGTACTTAACCAGTAGTAGTCCCTCAGGTATTTCACTTTGCTGGAATGCAGCCCCCAGTCCACTTGCCCTTCATATGGCAGCATCATGAACACTTTCAGGGTGTTTTTCCATGATGTTTATTACGCTGCCATCTGCTGCACACACAACCTGTATGTGATGGGTGGGCAGCCCTTTCTGTATATGTATTGGTCTGCTTCAGGATGTACTAGTGTCTTGATAGGTATATGTATGCAATCTATTGCACTGAGTACATGGGGAAGATTGTGAAACTGTAAAATGTGCATTACACTTCTCCAATTCATGGGGGGGGGGGGGTGGATGGAAATTGTATGCAGTCATGTCTTCCGCATAGATACATATTGTTTCAAGGAATTTTGCCAGGATATGGCTGGCAGCTCTCTCTGACACTCCCACAGCATTCCCTTGTGTCACTCACCACATCAGGAAGAAAGAGACAAACGTTGTGGGTTCATGTTCAAGCAGCTTTATTATATACAAACACATCATAAATAAAGTTAAGCAATTTTAACTTATAAACAAACTAGCTATCATGCACATAGATGTTAACACTCTGGCTGCACCTTCAAAATGGCACTGAAGCTAACGTGTTGGAATTTATATGCACAAACAGACTTAGAAAAACTTCTTAAAGGTACAGCACACCTGTTATTCTACATCCTCCCTCTTTGAGAAATTAGTCAGTCATTTTCACTGGGATGAATAAATATGTAATTTATACAGGAATAATTTTCATCATGCAATTATACGAAGCTAGGTACATATATATGACTATGTCCAAGTTGTTGTGTATTTCACACTAGGCTTTTAGATGCCACCATATTGTGTGACATAAAATTTGTGATCTGGTTTAGCAGCTGGAATTATCTCTATGGACTTTTCAGGCTTAGAAACCTTTGGATTATCTGCCAGAACAGTATCAGGAGTCAAGACACATTCTGGAACAGGAATATCATCTGGATTGCTCTGAGAGTTAGAATCTTTGTCTTAAGAACAATCCTGTAATGTTGGTTCTGCTACAGGAAGATGTCTGCGATTTCTCCTGTACTCCACACCCTCAGTTTTAACAAAATAGGATCAGAGCTCCACACATATACTTGTTACTTGACCAATGTGGTTGAAACCTTTCACTGTTTGTATCCTCACTGTCCCTCATTCCTTCAATGGATGAAGAAATCTGCTCGATTTGTCATAGCTGGACTTTTGAAAAGAATGCTTCTTAAATAACTGGGGTCTAATGGCTTTGTTGTTTTTAGCTTTAGACCTGAATAAACTAGAACTGATAAGCAATGCTGTTCTGGTTTGCCTGGAAAGATGTCTCTGAGCAGGTGAGACAAGTATATCATCACGGGGTATGTTTCTGAGCTTGAGTAAATTAAAAAAAAAAATTAGTATTATCATGCTTTGACTTCTCAAGTAATTGCTTTGCACTCTGTACTGCACGTTCAGCAAGTCCATCTGATTGCAGATACTCTGGACTACTAGTAACATGTACAAAGTCCCAATCTCTTGCAAATTTCTAAAACAATTGACTGGTACATTGGATACCACTGTCAGAAAGTAATTTCTGAGGACTGCCATGGACTGAGAAATGGCATTTTAGTTGAAGTTAGATTAGGTAGTAGATCAACCTCAAACCAATAGAAATAAGAATCTACCAGTACTAAGTAATGCTGATTGTTCCACATGAATATGTCAGTAGCTACTATTGACCAAGGTAGTTCAGGGATTTGACTTAGCTGAAGTAGATCTTTTTGTAAATGTGGTTTAGTATATTACATACTAAACAGGAAGAAAGTATACTATCAATTTCTTTTGCTAGAGAAGTCAAAAACACAAGTCCTCTTGCCCTTTTCTTAGTATATTTGGAACCTGGATGACCATGATGCAAAATCTGGATATAGTCTTGTTGTAAGGAAGCAGGAACAACAATTTTAGGACCTTTGAAAATAATGCCATCTTCCATCAACAACTCATCTCTGTAAGGAAAGTAAGGCTGCACATCGGGTGGTACACTAGATTGTTTTTATGGCCATCCAGCACTGATGTAGTGATTGAGCTTTTGCAAAACTGGATTAGTCACTATATGATCTCGTAGCTCATCAAGTCTTGTGGTAGAAACATTAAGCACTTCCATGACATCAAAGTCAAAATTCTCTGTGTCAAGCTGTTCCATTGTATTTCTGAGCAATCTGGATAAGGTATCAGCCAGATAAAGAAGTGTGCCTTTTGTATAGAACATTTTAAAGTTGTACTTTTGCAATTTGAGCATCATTCTTTGTAATCTCGCTGGAGCTGAATGCATAGGCTTCTTTAAAATAGTAACCAAAGGTTGATGATCAGTTTCAATCTGGATATCTCCACCATAAATATAATATTGAAACTTTGAACATGCAAACACTATTGTCAAAAGTTTCTCCTCAATTTGAGCATAATGCATCTCAGTCTGGGTAAATGTTCAGGATGCGTAGGCTACTGGCCTACCTTATTGAAAAATAACTGCACCTAAAGCAAATTTTAAAGCATCACAAAAAAAGTTACTGGTTTGCTGACATCATAGTACCTTAATGTTGGTGGGGTAGCAATTTTCTGCTTAAGAACTTTTAATGCTTTCTGGTGTTGTTCTAGCCATGACCATGTAACAGTTTTACATGTGAGCTCTCTCAAAGGGGCTGTCAATTCACTGTAGTGTGGTATAAACTTGGCTAAGTAGTTGACCATGCCAAGAAAATGTTGTAAAGCTTGCACATTATCTGGTGCTGGCATTTCAAGAATGGCTGCTTGCTTGGACAGGTCTGGTCTCAAGTCAATACTTGTAAATAAATGACCTACATATGTAACTTCTGGTAATCTGATTTTGCACTTCAGAGAATTGAGCTTTAATTTCACTTTATGTGCTCTATCTAGAACTCTCTTAAGATTTCTCTTATGCTCTACCTTACCATTGTCTCCGACCAATAAATCATCTAGTATTATGGCAGAAGGATAACCAAAAAAAATTTTGCTCCATTGCACACTGAAAGACTTCACTTGCAGAATTTATTCCAAATGGCATCCTAAGGAATCTACATCTTCCAAATGGGGTACTGAATGTAGTCAGTAGTGAAGATTTGCGATCAAGCATCACTTGCCAAAATGAACTCTTTGCATCCAAGACAGAAAAAAACAGTAGCATTCAGTATCAGGCCTGTGACTTCTTTGACTGTACACATAGGATCATATAAGTTCAAATCCCTTGGGTCAATGCATATTCTGATTTCATCAGAACCTTTTTATGAGTGGCTACCATGGATGACACCCATTCAGTAGGTTCTGTAACTGGACAAATTACACCTTGCTGCACCATTTTATCCAACTAAGCTTTGACTTTAAGCTGCATAGCTATGGGAACTCTTCTTGCTGATCTGACCACTGGACTGATCTCTAGGTCTAGTTTCATAGAATATACCACTGGAAGTTTGCCCAACTTGCCTTGGAAAACATCAGCATACTCTGAACAAATAGTATTAGTAAAGCTGGAAATGGGGCATGTGCTTATTTGATGAATGTCTTTGGTAAAAGAAAGCAGATTCATTTTCAGACTGTCCCTGAGACCCAATAATGACTGCACAGGTCTTTGAACTACATATAATACTAGGCTATAGCAGTTGCTGGCCATATAAGATGAAAGCACTACTAAATCTTCAGTTTGAATTTCTTTACCTCCATAAGCAACACGCTTCACACAACTAGTCACATTTAGATGTTCACCAGCTCTGCCCCTTACAAATGTATCAGCAGACATAACTTGTCTACTTTGAGCTTGGTGGATTTACCATTGATCCGAACAGTACAAAACACTTCATTTCTTGCCACTAAATCTACTACATCAGTCTTTTCACCAATCACTGACACACCATCTACATAGAAAGTGGACTGTTGCAGGTTTACTTCATCAACTTGCTTTTTTGAGTGAACCTTCTTTGTAACTGTGTTAGGGCTACTTGATTTACAAAATCTCTGAAAATAGTTCCACTTCTTATACTTGTGGCATTGCTGATCAAATGCTATGTATTTTTCTCTTCTGGACTCATAGTTAGCACCACAATTGCGACAGTTAACAATAAAGCTTGATTTAGGTTTTGCTGATTCACCTTTACAATGTACTGAGTAGCCTCTGTTCTGGACTAGATAGCCTTGTTTCTGTACTGAGCATGCTCCTTTAACTGAACTGGTCTTGGAATCTGCTAGAAGACTACGGGTTTTATGTGGAAGTCCCATAGGGGCTACTGCTGCCATGTGCTTAGGCCTACTTTTGCCTGTCACATGCTGCATGCTGTCTACATTAGCTATGGAGCCTGTTGAAACCATGCCCTTATCACTAGCAAGCATACTGGTGTGTGCCTCTCTGTAACTTCATGGATCTGACAAATCTCAATGGCTTTGCTCAGCATCAAGTCACTGTCACAAAGCAAAGTCTTTCTCACAGCAGCATTATTAATACCACACAAGTCTATCCTTTATTAACTCATATTTTAAATCACCAAACTGACACATTTAGCTTTGTTTCTTAGGGCAGTAATGTAAGCTGCAAAGGTTTCCCCTTGCTCTTGAGCTCTCGTGTAAAACAAATGCCTCTCTAATGTAACATTAGTCTGAGGGTTAAACATTTCTCTGAATTTATGCTTCAGACACTCAGGGTCTTCCCTTGATTCGGCCTGCACAACAATAAGAGTTTCTCCTTCACCTTCATACACTGCTGGTGTATATACAAATGAACACTGCTTTTCAATGGCCCCTGACCCTGCTAGATTTAACAAAATAAATGCCCTGGTGTGTTCATCTTTATCAGAATAAGCTGCTTGTATAAATATATCATACTCTTGCTGAAAATTCTCCAGTTCTCTGTGACATTCTGATCAAATACAAGTGGCTGTGGCTTGCAAAATCTGTTTGCCATATTAACATATCTTAGTGAAGACTTTTGCAAATATGCATGAACACATACAGTTGTACACACACATGTGCTTGAAATTTATGCCAGTATTTGCAATAGCACGATAACCCTCTGTACAACTGAACGTTTCGAAATAAATCTCCTTATCTTGAAATGATTTTACTGTACAAGTAATTTATCATCATTTTAAGAAACCTTTCGAATAACTGGGAAGTGTGAATAAACTGGGCAATAGAAGCTGAGGGCTAGAAGCACTTTGAAGCAATTGTACTTTACGAATAAACTATTGTGATGTAATTACAATTTATGAATAAACTGTTTGAAATAATTACACTTTGCGAATTAACTGGGTAGAAGAAGTTCAGAGTGAAAAACACTTTGAAATAACTGCACTTTGCGAATAACAGTACACAACACACCGAAATTTCCCAGAATGGCTGCACTTTGCCAAATACTCTGTACAGTGCAAGAAACACTCTGTAATGGCAGCACTCTGTGACCAGACACACCCATGCACAAGAAACTTCTCATTATATTTAACTGCACTTCATGAAATAGTTGCACTTTGCACACAGCAAACTCTTTGGAATAAACACACAGTAATAAACACACACTGTAAGTGTTTTTACACACTTTGAAATACTTCAGATAGCGATAACTAATTATGCAATTCAAGGCTTCAATCATTGTGAAGTAGTAATTTACTGTATGCCAAAACACAGCAATGTGCCAAAACACATGCAGTCTCCTTACTTTATTTATGCTCAAAGTGCCATTTTCTGCCCCTCCTTTTATATTTGTTTTGCTCATTTAATCTCTTAATGTGCCCTTTCTGCCCTTTTGTTATATTTGTTTTGCTTATTTAATCTCTTTTCATGCCCATTTATACTTTCTTGTGCTCGTTTTAACTCTAGACATGTTTGTTTTATCAAATAACCTTGTTTCAAACATCTAGTTTGATTAAGGAGCTTATTTATGCTTCTCTTTTGCTTAATAAACATCTCTATGCTATTCATTTGCTTAGTAATACATTTTATGCCCTTGTAATGCTCCATTTTATCCCTTTTAATAAATAAATCTTTTGTGCATATTCTCTTTAGCTTGCTTCTAGCCCATTTTTGCTCTCAGTTCACTTAGTTTGCCTTTGTCATTACCTCTGCACCTCATGGCTCTGAAGAGTAGTCTTCACAGTTCTGGTTCTGACACCATGTCACCAGGTCAGGAAGAAACAGGTGAACATTGCAGGTTCTTGTTCAAGCAGTTTATTATAAACAAACACATCATAAATGAAGTTAAGTAACTTTAACTTATAAATAACATCTATGTGCATGGTAGCTAGTATAAATAATATCTGTGTGCATGGTAGCCAGTTTAATACTCTGGCTGGAACTTCAAAGTGGCACTGAAGATAACACGTGCTTGGAATATAGATGCACACATAGACTTAGAAAACCTTCATAAATGTACAGCACACCTGTTATTTTACACCATGTCTGTGGAATGCCCCAGATGCAAGTACATCCAGGCTAAGACACAATTTGGTTTCAAGGGGGATGGGGTTTCCAAGCAGTATATTCACAGATGTGTGGGGCACACATGTTGCAGATAGACCTCACAACTTGTCTGTCTGGCCAGTACTTGTCAATTATTTGCTGGTCTGACAAATGGTTTAGTTGCTGCATTGCACTGTCTCTAGGTGGTTGCCTTGTGAAGTGCACAGTCAGATACTCATTATGGCTTATATCAGTTCATTAACTGCAAGTTGCATTTTTATGGGGTTTTTTGTGTGTGCGTGTGTGCATATGTGTGTGTGTGTGCGTGTGTGTGTGTGTGTGTGTGTGTGTGTGTGTGTGTGTGTGTGTGTGTATTGCTAAAGAATTCAGTAAAATTCAATCCATAGTAGTAGCTTGTATTCCTTGAGGATTGTAAAGCATATGCTGAGGATTTCAGAAACATAGTCAGTGTGACAGTTTTGTCTCAATTAAGTTGCATTGGGTGCAGTCACCAAAGGAAATACTGCCAGCCCAGCTATCTAGAATTTTGTAAATAATTATATGTCATTTGTGAATATTGATATGATTCATACAGAAGTGTGCGTAAAGGTGTATAGTAATGAGCTAAAATGTGACCACAGCATGCCCTGCTGGCATAGAATAGAAATGTATACAAACTTAATTGTGTAAATATATATGTTTTAACAGTAAAAACTAGAACATAGAGGGTTAACATGCAAAACTTCAAGAAATAAGTTGAAATTAAATTGTTTTACAGTTGTGCTATAAATGTTATCTCTCAGTTTCAGTTCAGTAGCAGACACAATATCTAGAGGTAGAAGTTTTTGTATTGCCTTAGAAGAGAAGTAATTACTAGGTTTGAGATGCAAAAGTGTTCTATTGTTTTATGACTTCCAGAGTCTTCAAACATCTTAGAGAAAAGTATTTTTTACACAGAGATGTTAAATTCTGTTAGTTTCTGACAAAGGGGGTTTAGCTTGGGAATTAAAAGTCAGGTGACAAAAAGTGATGCCATCCAAGCTAACCCAGCAGTAATATTTGATACTAATTTAAGAACTCTCTCAGAGAGAGACTGTGCATCTTGCATTTTGTCTTTGTCCTGGAAACACTCATCATTACCTTCTGTACTTGCCTTGCTGTAAGTTTGTAGGGCATAGTAACTCTTTTAGATTCAGATAGGAATATAGTAAAGTATAGCTTAGGTGTTTTCTTTATTTATTTGAGACTGTCCTGCAATGTTGTTTTAAATATTTCCTGTGATTTTGAACTCTGATGTAACTGACTACTTACTGAATATTGTATTGTTCTTTTATTACATATTATTAAATATATTTAAATCTTTTAATTGTGGCTGGTCTGTGTAGAGATATTTAAGCTCTTAGTGTATTTGCATATCTATTTGCTGGCACTGTACAGGCCACTCCTAAACAGCCTTGCTGTTGGTCAGACTACAATTTTGGATTACCACAAACTAATCACCTTGGAATCACCTTGGAAATCCACATCCCCCTTACAAAGGTAACAACCATGAAAAACTTCTCCAAAGCTAACCTTGGGCTTCTAAAAACAGAGATGGCTAACTTCACGGCACCCATGCAAATGGAGAATAGTTACATGACAGACGAATCATACACCAATGCACTCTACGAACATATACTCAAATGCATGGATCTCGCCATACCCAGTAGAACCAAGATGATCTCCTCCAAAAAAGGAAGCCAATCTGGTGGTCCCCTGCCTAAACAAACTCTACAACAGAAGGAGGAAACTGATGCGGAAGAAGGTGAAGTCCCAACACAGGAATAACTCCCTTATCAGCCTCAACAAAAAGTTGAGATCCCTCAACAAATCCTGTAAAGCTAGCTAGAGTTGCAGCAGATACTAAAGACAACAACAAGGCCTTCTATAGTTATGTAAAGAATCTCCATGGCAATACCCAGATTTGCTCTGACCTACTGCACAATGGTACCTCCTATACCGAGCCAATAGATATTGCCAATATACTGACTGACAGATTCAGTGTCAACTTTACCTCTCTCATCCCCCCAAAGGACCAATCACAATACCAGTAGATTGCCAGGCACCCAGTATTACTGCTGCACAGGTTAAAACAGCACTGTCCAAGGCCAAGAATACAGCTTCTATGGGACCTGACAATATCCCTGGCTGTGTTCTACATGAACTACAAAGTGAACTGGCACCTCACCTGTATGCCCTGTTCAATCACAGCCTCACCTCAGGCTTTTTCCCTACCGAATGGTGCACTGCTACAGTCATCCCTCTCCACAAAGGAGGAGTGACTACATACCATGGGAACTATCGCCTCATTAGCCTGATGAGTCTGATATGCAAAGCTCTAAAACACATCATCATGGACCTAAAAAACAAGGATATAGGGAATCTCCAAACTCTGGATCTCACAAAGACTGGTTTTGTGAAGGGTAGATCATGCCTGCTCAACTTGGTTAACTTCTTTGAGTCAGTCTCCAGAGCTGTGGATGAAGGAAAGGTGGTCCATACAACCTACATTGATCTGGCCGAGGGCTTTGATACCATTTCCCACTCAGGAATCAGAAACACCCACTAAACTAGGCATCAACCCCTATACCACTAGGTGATTTGCAAACTGGCTCACAGATAGAACCCACAGTGTGAAAGTAGCTGACTCCAAGTCAGATTACTGACTAGTCATGAGTGGAGTCCCACAGGGTTTGGTCCTGTGTCCTTTCCTGTTTGATATCTATTTCTTTGAAGTCCAGGCCAACACGAAGGGACTCTGGCTGACAATGTTTGAGACAATTGCAAGTTGGGAGTTATTATTAACTCCCCAAGTGATGCTGACATCCTACAGAATGGCTTCACTGAGACCAACAACTGGTGTCAGAACCATGGCCTTAAGCTCAATGAAAAAAAAATGTGTCATCATCCCCTTTGGGAAAAACCCGGTTCCCATGAATTACCACATCGATGATAGTCCATTGAACAAAGAAGGCGTTATAAGATATCTGGGAACACAGGTTGACAGCAGCCTCTCTTTTGATTGCCACATTGCAACTGTGGTCAGCAAGTCCTTCTGTGTGGCACATCTCATTACTAAAGGTTTTGCATCCAGGAAGAAAGTGGTCATTGTCTCGCTCTACTCTTCCCTCATTAAGCCAATCATCGAGTACAATGCCAGATTTGGCATGTACCTCACTAGACACCTGTATCAACTGGAGAGGCCACAAAAGTACCTCACAAAGAGGATCCTATGCCTTAAACACTTGTCCTATATGGACAGACTAAAAAACTACAACTATTCTCTGTCTCATATCACCTACTTAGAGGCAATCTCTGCTTGACTTACAAAGCCATGTCTGACCCAGCTCTGTTAGAAATGCTACATCTAAAGAAATCCCAATCCCTCCACACCACATGCTCCAGAAACCTCAACCTCATTACCACAATCAACAGAACATACTGGAGGGGCAGGTTTATAACCCAGAGACTGCCTATACTATGGAATAGACTTCCCATTCATGTCAAACAGAGCACCTCGCTGACCCTCTTCAAGAGAAATCTCAGTGAGTGGATGGGAAATAGAAAATTCTCCCCAGGGATAACTCCTGTGGCTCTACTTGACAGATGCAAGTTGGCTTGTGGCAGCTGCAACTACCTTATAGTCTGGGCAGGAGGGCATAGCTAGTAAACCTGTACCAGCCTTTCCCAGGTGTGTGTGTGTGTGTGTGTGTGTGTGTGTGTGTGTGTGTGTGTGTGTGTGTGTGTGTGTGTGTGTGTGTGTGTGTGTATGTATGTGTGTGTGTGTTTGTACATTAATCAAATCTCAAAGTGTGTGTGTGTGTGTGTGTGTGTGTGTGTGTGTGTGTGTGTGTGTGTGTGTGTGTGTGTGTGGGTGTGTGTGTGTGTCAGCTACTTGGGCAGGGACATAAAGCACTGGTTGGACAGAGAGTGTGCTGGAGGTTTTGGCATGGCCACTCAGCTGAGATCTCAACCCTATAGCTGTGCCAGTGGGGAGTCTTACTGGGGATTTGGAGAAAGAGGGAGAAACCAGCCCCAGACTGACTGTGATCTCTGTGTGCTCGTAAGAGAAATTGCACTTTACTGTGTGTGTACTTGTCATCCTCCCAGTGTGTACATCCCCTACTGTTGCCAGTGATGAGGATTGAGGCTCCTTAATTACTGGGCCAGTGCTGGGGTGTCGCAGGTGCACAAAATGTGTTTTAGAATCAGACAAGAGTGTGTGGATTCTGTAATTATCCTCCACTGAATAGCTATGTAGTCCATGTGCATTCAGTGTGTCTTCTGAAATCGTTTCTGCAACAGATGCACTGAATTCTTCCTCCGTAGTGCTGAGCTGTCCACAAATAATTTCCGCAAACTTTACAGAATCTAGCCCACTGTTTTTATTAAAAACAGATCGACATCTAATACCTGTCTTCTGCTTGCATTAAGTCCGGGAAGAAATGTAGCTCCTGTGTTAACTATCCACAATTTTTTTAAATTTAGAACATTGTAAATATTAAGCATATATCGGTTCATAGGTTGGTACTGGGCTATCTGCCCGAAGGCATATATTAGCCCAGCCATGTTGTGCGGTATTCACCACCCCTTTATTAGTTCCCTAGACCCTTGTACTAGTAGCTAGTACCCTTGGCCCCTATCTAGTAGTGCTGTTGGTATGATCCCCGGTGTGAACTTTCTGTTACCCATCTATTCATCAAGGTTCCTCTTGAAGAGTGATAGTGAGAGGCTCTGTCTTATGTAGATTGGGACCCTGTTCCATAGTAAGGGAAGTCTCTACAAAGGGAATCTATCCCTCCAGCATGTTCTATTCATCATTGTGTTGAGGCTTATATCCCTAGAGCCTGTAGCTTGAGTAGATTTAGTTTTGCTAAGATGGAGCATATTCAACAATTCTGGGTTGGACATGGCTCTGTACATTAAACAGAGATCACCTCTGAGAAAGCAGTATGCAACAGAGAACAGTCTTAGCTTTTTCAATCATGCTGCATAGGGCATCTGTTTGAGGCCAGTAATCCTCTTGGTTAGGTATCTTTGTGGTCTCTCCAGCTGCTGGAGATGTCTAGCCAGGTACATTCCAATTGGTGCATTGTACTCAGTAATGGGTCTGATGAGGGAAGAGTAGAGGGGCACCATTACATCCTTAGATCTTGATGCAAACCCTTTCGTGATCAGATGGGTCACATAGAAGGATTTTCTAACCACTTTGGCAACATGGTTATCAAAGGAAAGCTGACTATCTACTTGGGTCTGTAGATCCCTCATTTCTTCTTCAGATTTCAGAGGATTACCTCCTATGTTGTAGTTTGCGGGTACTCTGTTTTTTCCAAAGGGGATTACTATGCATTTTTTTACATTTAGCTTGAGATCATGGCTTTGACACCATGCATCAGTCTCATTTAGGCCCTTCTGGAGGATCTCCATGTCGGCCGGAGACTCTATTATAGCACCCAGTTTGCAGTCGTCCACAAACTTAGTCAGCCACAGCCCTTCCGTGCTTGCCTGTACTTCTGAGAAGTATATGCCAAACAGGAGGGGCCCCAGGACAGAGCCCTGAGGCACACCAATCGTTACTGGTCTGAATTTGGACATAGATCACGCTACTCTTACTTTATGGGATTTGTCTGAGAGCCAGTTTGTGATCCATCTTGTGTCATAAGGGTTTATGCCCAGGCTGGTGAGCTTAACAATAATACCTGAATGGGGAATAGTGTCAAATGCTTTAGCAAGGTCAAGGTAAGCTGTGTGTACCTGCTTTCCCTTATCTATAGCCTGAGTAACTGTCTCAAAGAAATCCACCAGGTTCAGGAGGCATGATCTGCCCTTGACGAAGCTGAACTGTATGGGGTCCAGCGACTGGAGGTTCCCAATCTCTCCATTTATGAGTTCCATAATGATTCGCTCCATAGCCTTACAGATCAGACTGGTCAGGCTTATTGGTCAGTAGTTCCCAGGGTCAGTTGTGTCCCCACCCTTGTGTAGCGGGACCACCATTGCCGTGCGCCATTCTATGGGCACATATCCTGTGGAGAGGCTGAGACTGAACAGGGTATTAAGATGCGGAGTTAATTCCCTTTGGAGCTCGCGTATGACACAGCCTGGGACACCATCTGGTCCCATGGAGGCAGTGTTTTTAGCTTTAGATAGAGCCTTGTTAACCAACGTATCAGTAATAATTGGACTTACACAATCCCCTAGAATGGTAATAGGCCCTGTAGGTGGTGGGGGAGGAGAAATTTGCACTGAACCTATATTGTATATAGTTATTATTTTTCATCCCTTTTTTCATTCTGTATGTTTTACTTCGTGTTTTATATTAGAATCTTCAAAAAATCTTTTAACAGAAAAGGTTTTGAAAAAAAAAAGAACGTTAAACCAACCCATTTTGTTAGATCCAGACCGAACTATCATGTTCAAGTCTATATAAAAGTAACTCTGGATGGGACCAATGCATGTTTATAAGGAAAAAGAAGTACATCTATATGTGAAATCACTAAGATATTCTGTGAATCTTAATTTCAGTATCCTTAGCACCTTATCCCCGAAAAATAAGCCACGCATAAACATGGACATAGATATGTATATATAAGCTGCCTTATCTCAATCATTTTTTAAAGTAATTGTAGCAGAAATGTATAGTTTTCTGCATAAATTTGCAACAACCCCCGGGGTATAGAAAGGCTTACTGAACTGTAGAAATCTTTACTTTACCACATTTTGCAGTAAGGTTAGCCTAAGTGATTCAAACGCTACTCATCCACTACAGCTGTACACAAACACTGGCTATAATATGAGGAGTAGTCACAATAACACAGAGTCATGCAAGTGTGGTAGCACACCGGTCGTGTGCTCTCTTCCAGAAACAGTTCCATGATATTGCTATACAGTGATTCAGAGGATAGCATTACTGTGTTATTTTGGTTTTGAGAAGGAAAATGTTTACACTGTTGTTTGATGGCATATACCTGTTCACTGCTATGGATGGATTGGGGCTTGGAGAGTGACTTTAGGAAAGTACTGCAATTCTGGGAGTGTGTGTGTGTGTGTGTGTGTGTGTGTGTGTGTGTGTGTGTGTGTGTGTGTGTGTGTGTGTGTTTGTGCTAGCCCTGCAGGATGTTTAATGAATTAAAAATATTGCTTTTGTTTAAATATGTACTGTAAAACTTTCATCACTAACCTCATGTTGCATCAAGAAAATAAAAAAGCAGATAACCCCTTGTACTTAAAGTGCAGCTTACTCAAATGGAAATCCACTTGTTAGCAAAATAAAAACAAAACAGAAGACAGCTGAAATAAAGTAAAAAGCTTTAGTTTCTGTTTTTTTTTTTTTTTTGGAGTGCATGAACTTGACCTTATTATAGGATGTGCTTTTATCTCTCATGGTCGACTTCTTCTGATCTTTGTTTACACTTCATTATGTTTGTTGTCAAATTTAATGTTGTCTTAACAAACAAAAAAAGTGGTCTGCTCTTAGAAATGAAAGTTCTCATCTTGGTAAAAAGAGTCAGCTTCACTATCTCCAGTAAAATGTTTCTCTTCTTGCTGATATTGCAGTAAGTTAAATCCAGAAACAGAGCTAACTTCATTCACACATTAATGGATTTTAAAGTCACTGTAACCTCAATGTACACAATGGTATTTCAGTTCATTGAAACATCTTTCATATTCTTCTTTGATGAACAAATCCGCTTTATTCTCATAAACTGTGATACGGACATTTTCTTGTTCGTGTGCTTTGAATTATAACTGCTGGCATTAAAAAGAATTGTTTTGAAAAGTGCTTTTTATAGAGCTGTACTGATAGTACCAACAAATGTTTTAATAATTGTCACATGTACAAAATCAGTGGTAAAATAAGTCTGTCTTGTTGAACACTATATTATTATTATTATATTATTATAACCCAAAACTGTAAAATATCACTGGAATTCTACTTCCAAATGAGTTAGCTGCTATCAAAGAATTATGGTAAATCTCCATCTTATTCAGAAACACATTTATAGTTACATCAGAAATGTACATGGTTAACACATTTAATTCCACCAACCCCAGCCATTCTCACTGTGCTGTTTACCGGTCTCTTTGTGATGCAGCTAACTTTTTTAATTTCAGTTTTACTCTTCTTATAAGCCCCTTTCAACTGTTCTGTTCATTTTGTCTTCTGTGGTGTCTAACTCATCTACCCTTCCCTGCCGGCTTTCTTTTTATTTTCCTCATTGTACTGTCTGCAGCATGGCTACCTGTGGCTTGTTTGCCCCTTACAAATTGTCATTGGTATCTGCAGTTTTTCTTCCATATTGGCTTTCTTCTCCTTGTCTTTCTGTTAATATACGAAAATGTGTTTGCCCTTCCACCTTACTCTAGACCACATCACTTACCTGAACTCTTGTGACAAACTCTGCTTACATTGTCATGTCCTCTGCCTTTACTTTTCTCTGTTGACCTCCTGTTGCCTCATCTCCAGTCGCACTCAAGTCTTTCTTCCTTTCCTAGTTTATTTTACAACCAGCTTTTGCTCCCATATTCTTCCTTGAAGTTTCCTCATTATTCCGCAGCCCTCTCATCCTCTGATATTCCTAAGCCTCCTGTGACACAGCCTTCTACTCCTGTTGCACAGCCTGTCCTGCTCCTTTCTTGCTGTCCCTTTCTTAAACCCCGTCATAATTTTTAATTATACAGGTATGCCTAAATCAGTTTTAGTACATAGCTCAGAGACCTTTCTCATACACATCTCACTCTAGTCTGCTAGGAAAATTTCTGTCAAGTGACAACTTAATGGGTAATTACAGATGATTGACATCTATTTATCAGTTAATTCCCCTTATACAGGGGCAACAAGAAGATATGCAGCAGCAGGCTAAGCCTGAAATAAATTAACATCCTAAAGAGGCAATCAGTTCATAACTTATTCTTGTCAGGCACACTGAGAAAACAAATATATCCTTTCTTTTTCTTCCTTAAATCTCTCAGCAGAAGTTTAGGAATGAGACAATAAAAAGCTGAAAATTATTTTGTAACCTTAAAAGAAAATTAATATACAAGATCCTTTTCTTAAAATGCATTCAGGTTACTTTTGATGTCAACAGCCACTTCAGTCACCAGAGAGGGACCACTTCACTTTAAATATAGATAGTAGATTTAAATAATATATGTTATGATTTTAAATGTACAATAACTATAATCCAAAAAGAAAAGTACAAAACATGTATATCAAATTCATTCTGTGATTATTTTTTTTCAAGATGGACTGTGCAGACTAAAGTACTTAGGGGTAGGAAACAGACCTTACTTTTAAAGACACTGATTAAAATGTTTATCGCATTTTCCTCTATAATAGAATTGATTGTAGTACCAATGCATATGCAATGAAATAATGATTGTCATTTAACTTTTACCAGCACTGACTAGAGGGTTAATAAAAGCATGATGGGTACTGATGCAGATACTGATGCCTCCAGAGTGATGCAAATCAAATTTCCTATTGCCTAGCCTGATTTAAGAGGTATACACAGCTATTTGCACATTCCTCTACCTCATGAGCATACTTTTTCAGTGTTAACTCTAGTTGCCTGAAACCAGTTTGTTCATTGTTTTTATTCCTTGAGTATTATTGCTCGAAACATTGTTTCTCCTTTCTTATTTTCATGCTACATGAAATAAAACAATATGTGAGCTCTACATGTTTTGTCTGCTGTAGACTCCAAGACTGTACTGTCTCAGACAATGGAAGATTTTTTTCAGTTTGTTGATTTTTTTAAGTAATCACTTTTTTATCCAAATTGGAGTGACCTTACATTGTAAATAGAAAAGTAAGTGATAATAGATTGATGTTTGGGGTGATTTATTTCAATATTCCACTAGTGTAATTATATAAAACTACCTTACCTAGCTTACAGGTTCCTGTGTTTAGGTTGTTTGTGAACTTAAGTAAGTAGTTTCATACAATTGCAGCAAAGCAATTGTGCTAAGACCAGATAGAGGTCAGTCAGGAATAACAAACCCTCTTTCATGGGATATGATATACATGATGAAAGTAAAATAAAAACACTGCTTACTTTCCTTGCTGTTTCCATCACAACTGAATGCTAAAACAATACATCCCTTATTTGTATGCATGTACATTTTACCTATATGAACTGCAGAGGTACAGCTGTGATAACTACAAATGCATACAGCTGCACATGACATATCATAATCATACTGTCACATTATTGTGCATTAACAGCTGATCATGTAGTATAATATAATTATTTTTCCAACAAACAGTAAATTCCTATGCTGCTATTAGATGACAACATATAACTAGGGTTAAGTCCTTCAGGATATCCACCAAAAAGCTGAAGAGTTATTCTATAAGCATTTTATATCATATATAGTTTCATAATGCAAGTGCTACTTAGACTTTAAATAAGACTGAATAACATAAGGGCTACTTGCTATGTGCATTACTGAATACGTGGGACTGTTTTCACCTTTGTCTCACTTATTTTCTCCTCTCTTAGATATATATATATATGTTTAGCCATTTAACTTGTGGGATGCTCTGCAGACAGCTATAATGCAAAGTTAGTCCTTAGTGCACATATAAGGACAGCAGTTCAGTCCCAGCAGACACTATTGAACCAGATAATAAATACATGATAGTGTAATAAAAATAAAGACGTGATAGTGTTGCTATCATAAGTCAAGCAAGAAGGCTTAATAGACATATACTCCTCATGCAATAAGCCTTTTATAAGTCAGTCATTCTAGAAGTCTCCTGCTGCCTAGTTTATTTTATGTCTTGGCTGAGTTAACAAGTAGGCACAGGGTAAAGACACAAAACATCTCAGACTTAATGGCCATGTTTCTGGAAATTCACTTTAGGGAAGTATAAGAACAGTTAGCAGTGTGAACATGCAAACATGCAATGTCTGACATCATGGGAGGGAAACAAAAATTCATGTCAGGATTCATCAAGTAAAAGACTCAACTGAAATCCTTCTGCAGTCTGGTGTGAGCTGAAAGCAAACTTAAGATGTTTATTAAATATGGAAGGTACCAGAAAGACAAGCATATAGGATTCTTGGTGACTCAAATTATACTCAGGGATCCTTTTTGTCTTATAGACCTAGATTTACTGCAAACAACTTATTTGTTTATTTGTTGATTTATTTTTTTTAATTTTAACTTGGAAATGGAGGGAGTTGGCACAGTGATTAAGCCTCCAGATTCAACAAGTCCTGCACGGTGTGCAGGAACAGTGCAGGACCTCCAGGAGGTAATATGTCTGCTGTGCGATCCAGGAATAAGCTGCAGGGATGTGCACGAGCGCTACTGCACTATTCCTTAATGGACGCAGCTCCTGTATGCAAATTACCCCATTTGCAGGTGAAAACCATGCAAATGAGGTGAATGTGCGATCCAAGAAACTGGCAGCCGGCCGTGTAGGACTAGTCTAATCTGCAGAAATGTACTCGGTTAGTAACTGAGTACATTTCTGCAAACTACAAAACAGAGCCATGACAGCTCCAAATAAAGGGTGTATATAATGTGTAAAGCATGCCAGTGGCCAAATATATGACCATTGGCATGGAAAACAGTTTAAAAAAAAAGTTTATTTTTTTAGCCGATTTCGGCTGTTTAAGCATAGGGCAGTGGCGCGCAAACAGGATCATGTAAAAAATAAAAAAAACCCTGAAATAAGCATTCCAACCAAAATCACTATTTTGCCATTATACTCAATGGCAGGCAGAAGACAACATGGCCAATGAATAGTGGTTGCTAAGGGGGAGGCTCATTGTGGGACCTGCAACTATGCATCAGCAGGCAATCCTATACAAATGAGGGGAATGATACTGAATCCCAGATCCCCCCTCAGTGCTAGTCAGCACCCAACAGTGTAAGTGCAGGAATGGCTTGGTGCAAGCCTAGGAGTTAGCTGACATCATAGGAGTGTGTGTTGTGCATACTGTAAGCGGATTGGAGCCCTGTGGCTCGTGTTTGCCCTTAGCTTAGCAGAGCTAAGCAAGGGGGTGTGTCTGAGGCTGCTTAGCACTCTTTACATTGCCTAAGCGGGTGTGTGTGTGTCGCACACTGGGTTTTAAAGAAAAAAAAAAAGTAAACCAGGAAATAGCAGCGCTGTGCATATTTGAGCACTGTCTTTGTGCGGCACACCCCAGGGCTTAAACAGGAAGGCAATGGGACGGGAAAACAGTAGTAGGAAGGTAATCAAGGAGAACTAGCATAGCTGGCAGGTAAAATGTATCAGAATCAGCCAATTATGCAGGCAGCAAACCAGCCCATCCCAGAACACTACTATAAACTATGTAACCACCTTTCCCTCTGATTTTTCACACATACTCTGCACCACCGGTGTATAAAAGCGGGGCAATTTTAACAAACAAAAACAACAAAATGATAGGGGCTGCAGTAACTATCATACATCAACATGTGAAAGAGGCTGAGGGTGGTGAGGATGAGAATGCTGTCAACCAACCCACAGTGAGGAGACGGAGAAGGGTATACAGACCCAAGGTAACCTACCAGGGGCTACATGAGCTGGAGCTAGTGGAGTGCTATAATGTGGACAGGGACCTCCTACAACAAATTGTTGAGCTGTGCTGGCAATGTCTGACACAACAGAAATAACAGAGGGGAAGCCATCCCAGTGGATACGAAGGTATGTGTAGGCCTAAGAAAACTAGCCACAGGGACCTTCCAATGGCCAACTGGGGATATCATGGGGTTCTCACAGGCATCATCATCCAGGGTACTCCACCAGTTCCTGGATGCCATGTCAGCACATGCCGGTGAGCACGTATATTTCCCCAACACCCATGAGGCATTGGACAGCAATATGCATCTCTTCCACCAATTAGCAGAATACGCTGAGGTAGTGGGTGCTATAGACTGCATGCACATATGCACCAAAGCACCACCCGGTGAGGGGGTAGGCTCTACATCAACTGCAAGGGCTTCCCCTCCATCAACTGCCAGATCGTGTGCGATGCCCAGGGCATTATAATGAATGTGTGTGCTGGCTGTCTTGAAAGCTATCACAATTTCCACATCTGGCATCAGGAAAATGTGCCGGAGATAAGTAAAGGTATTCTAAACTTATCTAACTTTGTCCTGGATGCTTTCAATTTCTCTTTATTTCAGAAATGATTAAGTTTTATACCTACAGCGAGTGACGATTTGGTATCTGCTTTAACTGACTTGAAACAGTTTGTTAGAAGTATAAATCTTAAGCTTTTATTTAAAGTGTCTTGTTTTGACCAGTCTGTTTGGAAAAAGCACAGCACTTTTATACCGATTAGTGTACCAGTTTTAACAGCTTTCCATGATTTGTGTGAGGCTGAATTAAGAAGCCTATACTCTACTGCTATTAAGACAAAATGCTGCAATTTGAATTATAATGAGTATTTAGCTTTGAGGAATTTGGAAGTATGTAACAATATCGTCATTAAACAGTCCGATAAGGGGGGTGTTGTAGTTATCATGGATCATGATAATTATATGTCATCTGTAATAGATTTTTTAAATGAGGAGAATGCTTTTAAACAAATTAGTCCTAGTGACGTTAAGAAGCATATCAGTATTGTTAATATTCTGGTTTATGAGTTACAGGTTAATGGTGACATTGACTTGGATCTGTTTCATTTTTTTACGGTGCCTTGTCCGATTATTCCTCAATTGTATGGGCTGCCCAAAATTCATAAATCATTGCTTAACCCACCTATGAGACCAACAGTATCTGGGAATGGATGGATAACAGAGCCCATTTCAATCTATTTGCAAAAACAGTAACATCCGTATCTGTTACAATGTAGCAACATACTGAAGGATACTAGAGATTTTTTGGTTAAGTTGTCTGGTTCAATAATCTACATGTCACGAATATACATACAGGGGAATATCTGTTCATGACTTTAGACATTACATCCCTTTTTACGGTAATACCAAATGGTTATGGTATTGACTCTATTAGGGAGTTTCTGACAGCACAAGCCTTGTTGTCAGCAAGTTATGTTGAAAACATCTGCCTTCTATTGGATATAGTTTTAAATAATAATGTTTTTCTGTTTGACAAGCAGTTGTATTTACAGCTTACTGGTGTGGCAATGGGCACACCAGTAGCTAATACGTATGCAGACTTGGTTTTGCACCAATGGGAACTACAATGTATTCATGATAGTTCTAAATTTTTGAATGGTAATGTTTGTTTTTATCAATGGTTTGTCGATGATTGTTTTTTAATTTGGAAAGGCACTCTGAATGAGTTAATGGATTATATTGATAATTTGAACACGACTACTACTTTTTAAATTTTAAAATGACTGTTTCAGATAGTGAGATCACATTTCTTGATGTGAAAATAATTTTGGAAGATGGATTGTTACATACTAATATTTATAAGAAGGATGTACATGCAGGTAGATATATACACCATAGTAGCATGCACGCCCCACATGTATTTAGAGGGATTGTTAAAACTCAGTTTATTAGAGCCAGTAGACTCAATACGGCTGACGCAACATTTCATACACAGTTAGATGAAATGTTGAATGAGTTTTTAAATAGTGGGTATGATTATGATATGTTGATGGATTTAAAGACTAGTACTATACAGAACAGAAAGACTACATGCAGACCAATTTTTAGGACTACTCAGACTGTTATTGAACACGCTCCTGATTTAATCAATGATATATCAAAGCTGGATAAATTTAGGTATGTTACTACATTTAGTAATAAAACATATTTGGTTAAACGTATTATTGAGAAGAATTGGACTGTGCTGATGGCGTCTCCTGAGATAAGAAATCTTTTGGGTAGTAAACCTTTTTTTTCATATAGGAATATGAGAACTTTAAAAAGTAGATTATGTTATAAGGACTTTGGCCAGAATCTTAATCAATATGATTTGACTCGCCATGGCACATTTAGATGTATGAACTGCACATGCTGTGCAGATATTGTAGATAATCCTAATAGCTCTTATGTTCATCCTACCACTGGTAAGACTTACATGTTTAGGTTTACAACAAATTGTGGTAGTATTAATATTGTGTATCTAGCTACCTGCGTTGTCTGTCCCTCATTTTATGTGGGGAAAACCACACGCAAGTTAAAGGATCAAGTCATTGAGCATAAATCTGAAGTCAGAAGGGGGAATGAGAAAAATGCTTTGTATAAGCATATCAAAGCATGTGGTGTAGAACATAGATTTAAATTTAGAATTATTGATATGGTTATTCCATCTCTTAGAGGTGGAGATATCAATAACCTATTGGAGATCAAAGAGTATGAGTGGATTCTAAGGCTTGCGGCTGATCGCTTGTCTGGTTTAAATACTGCTGCTAGTTTAAAACCAGTTTTAATTAAGTTACAACAAACTAAATTATGTAATTGAAGAGATATATTTTTATGTTTGTAATGTTTGTTGAAGTTTCTTTATCTATGTATAAATTTTGTAAATTTTTTTTTTTCATAAATTGTATTTATATATGATTTTATGGTTGTCACATGATGTTGGCTGCAGTCATGTGATTTTTTTTGGCTCCTATTTAAAGCATATTGCTGTTATTCATGTTTGTATTGGTATTGAAGAAGGGTTTTTGCCCGAAAGCTTTGCCTTTTTATAAAGTGTTTTTCTCAACGGTTGGTGTGTTATCTGACACAGCCATACCAGAGATTTGCCAATGGGGACATCCCTTACGGTCACCTAGTGGGGGATGCTGGTTATGCACTGGAGGCGTGGCTGATGACACCCATCAGAAATGTACACACACCCGAACAAGAACTCCACAATGAGGCATATGCACAGACTAGGATTATAATAGAGCATGTGTTTGGGATGCTCAAGTCATGGTTCTGGTGTCTGCAGAGATTTGCCAATGGGGACATCCCTTACGGTCACCTAGTGGGGGATGCTGGTTATGCACTGAAGGCATGGCTGATGGCACCCATCAGAAATGCACACACACCCGAACAAGAACTCCACAATGAGGCATATGCACAGACTAGAATTATAATAGAGCATGTGTTTGGGATGCTCAAGTCACGGTTCTGGTGTCTGGACACATCCGGCGGAGCCTTGCAGTACTCACCAGCTACATGTACTCAAATTGCATCGTATGTGCCATGCTATACAATATGATCCTGCAGAATCAGCTGCAGCAGGAACAGCACGGGGCAGGGACACACAGCCCCCCTACCAGTGCCAAGGACTGCACAGGGACAGAGTGACTCGGAGAAGGAACAACCTGAGCCTGCCCAGTATGCCCTAGCCTTGGAAAAGAGGCAATGCATAGCACATAGACTGACACACTAGGGACCCAGGGAATGACACCTGTCTCCAACTCTGACTCGCACATACAGTAAAAGGGATGCAAAACATGACACTACCTGTGCTCAACTATGTATAGGGAGTGTACTATGTGCATCCGACATAGGCAGCCCTCCAGCACCATCCTCAATACTGGCACACCCACAAGGTAAGTCACTCTCCTTACCAATTGCCAAATGGAGTAGTATGTGTTGTTACTTGTATCTATGGTACAGATGTGAGCATGCAAGGGAATTGGGTGGCTGAATGGGATAGCAGAAGATAATAGACACCTATAGCGGCAGCACGAGATCTGTAACAAATATTGGTGTCACCATAGTAGCCAGTACTACACATGGTGACAAAACCCACTGCAGGAAATGTGCTGGGCCACATGTGTGTCCATATGACACACACATGCCAGTCAGGGAGGTTCACATACCTAACAACAGTCTCAGCCAGCAGGACAGGTGTAGACAAACACAAACAAAGGCTGCGCTAAGGCCTCTGAATGATGGCTATGGGTAACCCTCCCAGGCCTACACAGACAGACTACATCAGGCCAGGCAGTGGGATGTTAGTTCTGAAGGGTAAGAAGTCAGAAACTAAGATGTAGGTCAATCAAACCTAAGACCTGTAATACACTGATATGCCTCTAGTCAGCATGATAGGATAGAATACAGAGTGAAATGGAGTACCTGACATACCAGTATAGTCATAGAACATGTGTACAAGTGTCAGGCCCCCCCCCAATCCTATGTAGAAATGTAGTAACAGTCAGGTGTGCCCCCCTAGTCCTATGTAGAAATGTAGTAACAGTCTGGTGTGCCCCCCCAATCCGATGTAGACATGTTGTAACAGTCAGGTGTGCCCCTACAATCCTATGTAGAAATGTAGAAACAGTCAAGTGTGCCCCCCCAATCCAATGTAGAAACAGTCAGGTGTGCCCCCCCCAATCCTATGTAGAAATGTAGAAACAGTCAGGTGTGCCTTCCCAAATCCTATGTAGAAATGTAGAAACAGTCAGGTGTGCCCCCCAATCCTATGTAGAAATGTAGAAACCAGTCAGGTGTGCCCCCCAATCCTATGTAGAAATGTAGTAACAGTCAGGTGTGCCCCCATAATCCTATGTATAAATGTAGTAACAGTCAGTTGTGCCCCCCAATCCTATGTAGAAATGTAGAAACAGTCAGGTGTCCCCCCCAATCCTATGTAGAAATGTAGCAACAGTCAGGTGTACCCCCACTCCAATCCAATGTAGAAATGTAGTAACATGTATGTGTAGGTATAATACCAGTGGAGAACAGATGACCTGAGGTGGCAAAAGTAGCAGGATAGATTGTAGCATTGGTACAATATGCAGGTATGCGTGAGTTAGGTCGGTGTGTGTTTCATATTGTGTGAGAGTGGTCAGTATGTATGAATGGTGAGGTTTGACCTGGTGGCCATTGCCCAGTACTGCTGATGACAGGGCCAAGTTCTCACAACTGCAGTGCCAAACACAATGCTCCCCAGTATAACACATTCTAGCAGTAAGCCATTGTAAATGTATGGAGGCAATATGTGTCACCATCTGAAAGATGGACATGGCATGACTGTTGGGCCAGATATACAAGTAGTACACTGGGGGAAAGTACCCCAGACAGAGACTGTATAATGTGTAACAGTGAAATGGACACACCCTTCGAATTGTACATACAGGTTTGCATCACATTATCTGGGCTTGTAGTAGGGAATACCGATGTTGTCTGGCCAAACACTCACAGATCACAAAGGTCATAGGAATGATGTATTGAGAAAAAGCTGATGTCCCTGCACAAGCCAGCATAAATGGAATGCCCCATGCATATATGTGAGTCAGATGCAACTCCATAGCACACACGCACCCAACTCAGCCAACCACCACCCACAGGTACCTCTCTGGTCTTTTATCCCTGCCGTTGGGAATGGGTACAATATGACCCCCACCTGTGTAAAGCAATAGTGAAAGAGTGCAGCATGCAGTGCAGGTGTCCCATGCAGGTGTGTTCCTAGCTGTAAGCAGCACCCTGCCAGCATCCACATCACCTGTTCAATACTGACAGAAATTATTGGCATGAACACCTAGCACACCTATGGCATGAACACCTAGCACACCTACCATGTCACCCCAGGGGACTATACTGTATGGCAGTCTGGTACTGTAGGACTGACAGAATCCAACTGCCTGCTACACCTGGCCTGCATCACTAACAAATGGTCTACAGTCTCCTGCCAAAGGCTTGAGTCTCACTCATACTGCCAATGTATGTTATATCATGGACTCCCAAATAACAACATAACACAGTCCACAGAACCCACATGCAAGGCCATGTGGACAAACCACAGTAACATGTCCACCATGTCCCACTGCGTGGACTCTGGACCAACACCAATACACTGCTGTGATGAGGTGATAACTATAGGGAAAGTAGCAGATAATGTTTGCATAATGTATGGAAGAGGACATAATAATAGAGGGGGTGTGGGAGCATGGGCAGCATGGAATGTGCGAAGTCCAAAACACAGCCATGTGCACATATTATCCCTGGCTGCTAACACAAAAATGGGTGGCTACAAACCTGCACATACACCACAATAGAGGAAATGTCCTGACTTATGATCCCTGCCTCTGGGTAACTTGTGTGAATCTGTACAGCTGTGAGGTATTGCCACAGCAAGATAAGGCCGTAATGTCTCGTCAATGATTGTACAAGTATGGGATCCTCTGCCACCACTGTACCAAGGTGCTGAACCAGTTACACAGACCCAGTAGCAAGTGTCTGCAGCTCCCCCTTCAGAATGGCATTAGTTTGCTGGAATGTGTAGGCGTTTGACCAATACTGGACGCAGCTGCATTCACCCTGTGTTCCCGAGGACATCACTGCAAGCAAAAATGTCTACCTGACAGTACTTGAGGGCATAAAACATCACAGTGTATTAAAACATCACAGTGTATAACACTACACATGTCTGAATATCTCTGCTAACAACAGGACCATGTAGCAGAAGCAGCGCAGACACAATTACCTACAGTACCCACTATCCCTTGTCCAGTTTCACCCCATATTGCCAACTGATCTACAGATATCCTGCAGAAATAGTTTACTAGCCGTAAGTGTAGAACACAAAAGTCTGCATTGAAGTACAATTTACCTGGAATGGATCCATACATTCAATACAGAAGGGCATACTGGGCATGCTCCCACACTTAGAGAAATTAAGGCAATGTCAGACAACAAAATACTGAAAGGTCATACTGGGCATGCTCACAGACTTAAAGAAATGAAGCCTTTGTCTGGCAACAACAATGCACCATACATATCTGACAGTTGCAGATGTTAATGCATACACTCCTCAGTATGCACCAGTCATGCTTTGCACACAGATTGGATAGGAATACAAACATATATCCAAGGACAATACACTATAATATGCCAAAAGTATATATACATAGATGTGTGGAAGAGAGTGACAGTGAAAAAGAGCCTCCCATCATGAGGCCTGTCCCACCCAGCACACAGCTAAATGGCTGCAACCACATGATGTGTAAATGTCACTCACCATAGAAAGTAGCCACTGGTATCCCTCAGCATTATAGACTCAGTGGTGCTAGTGCTAACTGTGCAACATGACTGTACAAGGAAGTAGTCATCTATCAGTTGTATACATGTACCTACAGAATATAAACCTGCGTGTGCCTGAGTGTGGTGTGTCTACCTCTAGATGAATGGGTTATGGCCCATGCACACACACTGCCCTCCCCATAGCCCTACTATGTCAAGCTTGCTGATATCAGTCACTGTGAAATACACCTTTGGGGAAGGGAATAGCCCAATAATCTCTGTGGTGTGTCCTATAACTGTGTAATGCTGTAGTGTAATATACTAGTTAGGTAGGAGTTCTAATCCCAGATGTAGCAACTGTGTATTTGTCTGTGTAGGGATCAATGCTTTTTAGACTAGTCACACTCAATACAATTCAAATGCCCTACCTAGGCAAGCCTGCTGATGTCATTCACTTTAACATACATCTTTGGGGAAGAAGTAGACCAGTAATCTCTGTGGTATGTCCTGCAACTGTGTAATACTGTAGTGTGATAAACTAGTTAGGTAGTAGTTCTAATCCCAGACATGGCAACTGTGTGTTTGTGTATGTTTGTCTGTGTAGGTAGCAATGCTTTTTATGCTAGTCACACCCACTACAATTAAAATGCCCTACTTTGGCAAGCCTGGTGATGTCATTCACTTTGACATACATCTTTGGGGAAGAAATAGTCCAGTAATCTCTGTGGTGCATCCTATAACTGTGTAATACTGTAGCATGATAAACTAGTTAGGTAGGAGTTCTAATCCCAGACATGGCAACTGTATGTGGGTGTGTGCCTGTGTAGGGAGCAATGCTTTTTAGGCTCGTCACCCTCACTACAATTCAAATGCCCTACTTTGGCAAGTCTGCTGATGTCATTCACTGTGACATACACCTTTGGGGAAGGAGTAGCCCAGTATTCTCTGTGATGCATCCTATAACTGCATAATGCTGTAGTGTGATAAACTAGTTAGGTAGGAGTTCTAATCCCAGACATGGCAAGTGTGTGTGTGTGTGTGTGTGTGTGTGTGTGTGTGTGTGTGTGTGTGTGTGTGTTTGTCATTCGTATCATGTGTGGAGGTGGCTGTGAGTGTGCAACAACCTGACTCATTGTGGAGCGGGTTTTGCAAATTTCTTATATGGTGGGCCTATTATATGTCATAATGTCCATCTTACAAGGATAACAAATGTTAACTAGCCGAGAGGCTGGGGTGCCCATCCATACCCCTACATGTGACATCAAGGTCTGATGAACAAAGTAAGCAACTCTTGCATTATCCAGAGAGCACTCTCAACCCATGTGTCATACACAAACACACTTGCCTAGGCAACAACCGCTTTGTTGGTAGTACCCTGCTATTGCCCACAGATAGTAACCATGGTGTGATTGCAGTGGACTACAGAGGGCATGGCATCCTGTCCCATCACTACAATAGGCACATAATTAAAGACAGTGCGCCTTCATTATGTTCCCCACTGGATGCTGCAAAAACTGTGGTGCCATCAAATGTGACTCACAAAGGACATACCATGCCTTAAACACATGCCCTGTATGGACAGATGTCACTGACACCAGGGAATACCTGTATCATGCTATCAATGTAGGTGCAGGGTCAACCTGGTGTCCATTACCAGTTTCCACCACATGAGGCCAGGACTGGCACCTCTAATGATAACAATCTGTGCACACAACATGGGCCGACACCCCAGGTACAGTTTCACATGTCACTGAACATGCATGTGGGATGTGTGCACATCCCAGACACCATCCATGTCATGGACTATAGAACACATACATGGCAAGCATTGCACAGCACTGGCCACACACAATAGTAACCCAAGTGACTGGATGGTGAATACAATACCCACCTGTGTGGGCCAATCCAGACACTACACCTCTGAGCCACACTGCAGACCATAGTCATGTGGCCTGATGCCAAGGTATACCCCTTCACCTAGCCTTGTACAGCCTTCTGGCACAGTCAGCCACTACACACCAGTGAAGCAATGCACCCATGCATGTCAGTACTGGTGCCCTGTGTCTGTGTGTGTGGAGTATGATGCTTTCGGCCTTATTCACACTCACTACAACTCCCATTGCCCTACTGAAGCATGCTGTCTGATGTCAGGCACCTTCACATACCCTTTGCCCATATAACATCCGGATAACCCCTGTGCTGCATGTGATACCTGTGCATTACTGTATTGTGGCAAACTAGCTAGTTAGGAAGTCTATTCCTGACCCTGCCAAGTGTGTCAATGTGTGTGAGTCCCTGAGACAGTGTGGCTGTGTTGATGTTGACACCTGTTCATGTGGACAGGCACATGTACTACGCCTACCTTATCGCTAGTATATCACTGTTGCAGATGTCACTCACCATCAAATTCACCTTTGGACAGCTCCCAAATATGTAAACTATGTGGCACATGCAATAACTGCATAGACATGTGATAGAAATACATAGTCAGTCAGGGGTTTGACACCCCATACTGGTAGGTGTGTGACACAAACATGCTTAGGTTTTACTCTTCTACCCCCTCCCTGGCTTACTTTGTCTCTGCCTGTCTCTCTCACTCCCTCTCTGGTGGCTGTAGAGAAGTACACCTGCTTTGCTTAGGCAGCAGCTTGTATTTTGTAAGTGATGCTCATGATCAGCTGATGGCCTCTGCATGAATTGCAGTCTCCCTCTAGCTGATTACATGTGGAACAACTTTGGTAACATTCCCATAGCCAATCGCATGGAATCACACTACAATATCTAGAAACATAATGTTGGTGTTGGGCCTTTTCATTCACTGTGAGCAGGACCTAAATTTGGTGTTTGGCAAACAGCATCACAGATGGTATTGGGATTTACCTCTAACAACATACACTGTGGCCAACAGACAGGAGGGGTGTGTGCCAGACATGACTACAGAATGTAAGTCTTGCTCTTCTGCATTTGCAGTAATGCCAGTTTAACAGGGTGTGTGTGGACATTGCTGGTCTACATGGTGTAATACCTGTCATGACAGTGTTATGTGTTTGAGGAAACTCCCATCTGTAAGGTTATCTGCAGACTGGGCAGTGTGTGGAGCCTTTTGTTTCTTGTGTTACTCACAGAACACCTGTCTGAGAACTGCAGAAGCATAGTGTGAGGATTGCAGTCAGTACATGGTAACAGCCATGAGACTTAATGACGTCATATCCCTCATAGGACATATGTGACAACAAACCCTGGTACGACAGTAAATGTATGAGGTTATCACAGCAACATGCCAATATTGGGCCAGTGTTTGCAGCTCCAGCTACAAGTCTGTCAACCTCTGTACATATGTCATGCAGTAAGAGGTGCATATGTTCTGTACACAATTATTTATTGACATCATATCTGATAACATGCCAGTCAGATATCAGAGTGCTAGACATGTTATGTATAGTAGGGGTTGCTTCTGAGGACATAACTTGGGCATTCTGTGGTGTGTACAGTACTGGGGTCTGTGTACTTATGGTGATTGTCGACAGTATTTGTATTGCACATACATACCTTGGGCAGTGCACAGACTGTAATGGATGCCATTGTTCTTGGTCCTGTTCTATCTGATGTTACATGCTGCTCCAGTGTATGGTACACAATTGGCTCACATGTCTGCAGGGACTGACACACACATGTCCCATACCACAGACAGTCATCGGGCCACACGGTGTCATGACCCAGTGTATGTAGGGTTAGTGTGTGAGTGGCACATATGAGGATGGTGTTTATCAGACAGTCCATATAGTGTCATATTAAGCTTGCGTACCATATGTGGCTGTGTTCACATTGGTTGTGGGTATGCAATATCTCACATGTGTCTGTTACTCTGTGCTGTGGCATGCATGCAGAGCCTGCTATAACTGCAGGTACATGTGTATTGCCCCATACAAAATGTAGTCCAGTGTTGTGGCAGTCTGCCTATAGTTTGCACAGTGCTTTGTGACATGCCTAACAGTCTAGTGTAATTACCCAGTGTGTTATGTCCAGTTATTGGCAAGACATACTGCTGTCAGGCAACCATAACTGTTGTGTATTTCTGACAAAGCAGTGGGATTCTGTACAGATGTATGTCACTAACTACTGGGCAGTATGTGGCCATGTGACCTCTGCACCACCAGGTATTATGTGTCAGGACAGACTGACGTGTATGAATGCATAAACTGTGTGGGCATATGTAGTACAGTATTTACGTGATATACCCATGTACATGGCTATTAACATCTGCATTGTGAGGCGTGGTCCACATGTCTCACATGAAGGGGATTTGTGTACACCTCTGGACTGACCACAGAGTGTCAGACTGTCCCCATATATTGGTCATATCTCTGGTGTAGTCCACAGGATCATTACTGTGCTAGCAGTGGTACTGAACTATAATGTCCTTAGGATGTCTGTCAGTAGCCAATGGCGCACATGTCAAAAGCAGATGTGACGTCCTACACACAACATGTCTGTTAAGACAACCCCTGTTAGAGTAGCAGTAGTCTACATATATTCCTGTAATACATACATGACATCCCCTTGCACTAAGAGGTTGGAATTATTGGTGCTGAGGTCTAAGGTAGGACTCTACTCCATGTTCTGGACATATGGTAAACATATAAGTGTGTATATATATATATATATATATATATATATATATATATATATATATATATATATATATATATGTATATATATATATATATATATATATATATATATATATATATATATATATACATATACACACTCAAATATATGCATATACACAGCAATATATGTCTACACATATACAGATATACAGATATATAGATACATATGCACATATAGTTATGGATATCTACATATATATTGACATAAATAGGTATATCTGATTAGATATGTATGCACATATAGTTATAGATATCTACATATAATACAACATAAATAGTTATATCTGTACACATAGGATGTGCATACATATATATCAATATATATATATATATATATATATATATATATATATATATATATATATATATATATATATACACAAAGAGATCTACAAATGGCCATATATATGATGCACTATACAGATGTGTAGACATACATATGTATGAATATATATGTGTATGTACATGTAGACATATATCAGCATATGTATATGTATATATCCATATCCCTGTCATGTGTAAACATCACGGTTGTGTACACCTTCCCAGATGTATCTCACTTTATGTATCTGATATGTGTATATGTAGATATAACAACATATGTGATGCAACAGTAATATCAATAACAAGTACTACACAATTGTGGAAGTTAAAGCAATTGTTCAATACTATTCAATATGTGTAGTGACAGATATATTTGAAAAACAACAACTGTCTTCACAGCTGTCATGGCATAGTGGTTAACTTTTGTGACTATAGTGTATAGGGTCCTGTGCTCAATACTTGCAAGAGCTGTTTATTTTGTTGCTGGACAGACAAGGCCTGCTGGATACAGAGTGGTTAAGGCAGTTTCGAGCAGCTTTAAGTGTGTTTGCATGGGTTTGCATGAAGCTAAGCAGTGCTAAGTTATGGTTAAATGTATGGGGGCTTACACCCTGTGGGCCTCACTTACAGTGTGCAAATCTGCTTAGCTTTTAAATTGCAGCAATGCTGACACCTGCTAAGCATGGCTCAGCTCTGGTAACAAGTGCTCACATCCCCAGTCTGATAACATAGCAGGGTAATGATATCTGTAATAAGTGTATGCAATGCCATGTACAATACATGTATTTATGTGCTGTCATTACAGTAGCAAGGGGTGTGAGTGTCATGTCTGGGACACACAAGTATATAAGTCCTGTACAGCACTGTTATCCATGTGAATGTGTTATAAAAAAGTGTAGTAACCCAGGTCATGTGCTGTCACACTGGCATGTAGTGTATCATGGTGGTACTACTGTTGACAGTGCTTTCCCAGTCAAGAGTAGAGTACTAAATGTATACTGACAACAAGCACACCTGCAGGCATAGCTGGACTCTGAGGCCTCACTGTCATGTTCCTGGTGTGTGAGCTGTGTCATAGTATATATACCCTACTGGATAAGGATCTGACATTTGAAATGTAACTGTAGACTACCGTCTGTACAGCACATGTCAGTGAGGGCTTCCAACTTGTAATAATGGCATACATATTGTCAAATGTCTATCTGTTGACACATTCATCCTACTGCATAGCTACTTGCCAAGCTGATGTCTGTCAGTCCCTCTACCGATGGATACGTACATGCAACCTATGCTTGACTGATGCTGACATGTCTGCCCAGCTGTGTTATAACTGGCACATATAGGAGACAACATCTTGTACGCACAACATGCCATAGGTACCTCCACTACACTACCGCAGTCAACAGAACATGATTGGGTACAGGTCTGCATCACAAACACTAACTATGTGTTGTAATGGGTCTACCTGAAAACGCTGACAGTGCAGAACACCAACAATGAGAACACCGACACCGGAAGATCGACAATGGAGAAGACTGACAGTTGAGTATCCTGACACTGAGAACACCGACATGTTAAGGTAAGTGTGCGATAGGGACGGACGTTAGGGTCAGGATGTGGGTAAGGTAAGTGTGCGATAGTGACGGAGTTTAGGTTTGGGGGCGGGTTAAGTGAGTTAGGGTTAGGGTGCGGGTAAGGTAAGTGTGCGATAGTAATGGACTTGAGGGTTAGGGGCGGATTAAGTGAGTTAGGGTTAGGGTGCAGGTAAGGTAAGTGTGCGATAGTGACGGACCTTAGGGTTAGGGTTGGGTTAAGGTTAGTGCATAGATAGTTGTGTTTGTAAGGTTTAGTGTAGGTTTGTAAGGTTTTTGGTGTGCTTGTGTTGTGTGTGTGTTTTTTGGGAAAGGTATTTGTTTTGCTGTTTGTCGGGATTTTGGTTTGTTGGGCATGTGAAGTTTCATGTTTTTGAACTTTTTTTTTCCCGGTGTTTTTGTGTCGGTTATCTCGTTGTCGGCATTCTGCATTGTCGGCATTTCAGGTAGACCCGTTGTAATACATGTTGCATATATGTCAACTGGATTACCTCAGTGGCAATTTGCAGGAGGCAACCAGAGGATTGGCTGATGCATGTCACTCTCACCCAGAGGGTCACCACAGTGCTGTCTGTCAATAGATTTCCTGCTGGCACATGGCAGTTGGCCTGATACCACTGTACACACTTCCCCTACACCACCCATCTCTCCATGGACAATAGCCAGGTACACACCTATGACCACCTGCAGTAATGCACCCCAGTACTGACACATGTATACATTTGCATTACTGAGGATAGCAGTGTCTGTGTGTTAGTACACCTGTAGGTGGGAATACCATGAGGGCCTTCACAACTACTGCAACACCCATTACCATATTAGGATGTGGCTGCTGCATTACATGTACCCTGTTATGCTCCTCTCCCTAATGGCTACATGTGCCTTGCAGTACCAGCACAACAGTATTGTACTAATTGGTTGATAGGCATGGGATACCCATTGAGTTCTGGAAAGTGTGAGTATGTGTGCATGGCTGTATATCTGTAGGGTACAGCATTCCGAAGCCACATACTCCTATTACAATACGCATTGCCACACAGTTGTATGGATAGTGTTGTTGCTGTCCATAGGTAAGGCATGATAATGTAACACCCTACTATGCCTGTGACATGTGCATTAGATGCATATCCCTGTAGTACCATTGTTGGAATATACAATGAGTTGTTTCTCAGTTGTGGGCAATGTGTGATGTTGGGTATGTCAGAGTGTCATCATGGCTTCCAGTGAGTACAATATCCATGTGGGATGTGGGTGCTGTGTACACTGTCATTACACCATGGCACACCCGGTATATATCCCATGTACCACTGTATGGTGACCACTGCCACCATCAACCATACAGGTAACTGATACCACAATCCAGCCCAGTTATACATGTGCTGTGTGCAGCCTACCTGTAACACATTGGACACACTGACAACTTAGCACTGATAGGCCCATGTCTCTTGGATGTGTGTCTGCCTGTTATGTGTCTGTTAATGTGTATATGATGGTATGTCACACTATGTATTGTCCATATACAACCATTACATCCCCTATTACCATACTGTACATGTCTGGAGATGTTCTGCACGTAACATGTAACCTGCAACACACCTCACCCTAAACGTTGTGTGGTGTGTGCAATGTAAGCCACACACTTCAGTAGCATTACATACCTAGGTAGGGGTATAGTCCCAGTGTTGCCAAGTAAGAGTGTGTGTGGATGTGGATGGGTCTACATCAGGTTGCTGATTATACCTGTCCCAGCAGGTCACCTGTCCATGTGGCACAGGCAATAACTGTTATACAAACCTGTGATATGTGTTCAACTGTACACCAGATATGTCACAGCCATGGTGTCACCACAGTGCCATACCCCTTGTAGAATATGACTGCAGACCATCCTCCTACTGACACATGTACACCTACAACACAAATAGATAACAATATGGAGACCACAATCTCCCAGTGTTACTAACAGCTATAATACATCATTGCTGGACAGCTACACTACCTGACATGTATACATTAAACATTACTCCTGATATGTTACACTGCAGTACATTGGTATACTGTAGTACAATCACCGTCTGCATCAGAACCATATTAGCCTGTCCTTGCATCGATATTATGGATGACAAGAATGTGGCACAGGTATCATTATATGCACAGGATGTGTTGTTGGTTTGCCAGAGACCGAGGGTGGGCCATATGTTTGAAACCATGTGTGTGGGTGAGGGGTGTAATTAGTTGAACTGGGTGTGGTGATGTGGAGTGTGAAGGTATGAGGTTGCCCTAGGTGTGTCCGTATAGTGTGTGGGTATGCATGCACACAGTTCTGTCATGTGGCTGCCCTATACAGGTGTTTTTTGGACAACTGCAGACCATACCTGACAGGGTGTGCAGTTCACAGCCTCTGGCCATGGACACGTGGACTGTGCCTGCCAGAGGTTCCAAGGGCATGTCCAGGTACAGACCTCAATGTGCTACTCTCCCTTGATGATAACATCTGGAACCAGGTCCCTCCTGGGACTGGCCAGGGCCATATGCATGTGGCCTGCTGTGGTGTGGTGTGGACAGTGCCCACTGCAGTGCTGGGGCTGGTACTGCCACTACAGGAGCACATTGGTGTCCAAGCACATCCACGTTGACTGCTAGCTGTTGGTGTTGCTGGCCTACATCCACGCGGCCGTCACCACACTCCCACCACATGTTCAAGCACAGACAAACCATGGTCAATGAGGCCCACAATCTCACCCAACCATTGATCCATGATCTTGGTATAATCACGGAGGGCACTAGACAGTTCATGGAAGTTGCCGCTTGCAGATGTGAGAGCAGCCCTCTGCAGCCTCAGGCCCTGTCTGGTGTACAGTTCCATACATGCCTGCACCCCCATGACAGTCTGAAACATGCACCTGGTGGTACCAGTTGTGGCGCTTCTGCAAGGGGCATGATGACCAACGGCCCTACCACGAGCACGCTGGTACATCTGCCTATGTAGGTGCCCTGCCGGACATCTGGCTATGTCTGATGTGACCAGACACAGTAGGCATAGATACCACACTCTCCTGTCCACTGCCACCAATCGCCAACTGTCCTTCTGCTATGGCCACTGGTGATGGGGTATGTATAGGCACTGTAACTGTGTGCCTGGCTGGGGTGGCTAAGAGGGGGATGTCAAACGATGGCACAGTTTCGGCCCCTGACAACCCTGCCTGTGCCTCAACAGTACTATCATCATCTTCGGTGTCTGTATGGACACCAACATCAGATTGCATGCAGGAGGGACCCTGACCCACCTCGCCACCTGTGGGGGGAAACAAGAAATGCACTTTAAGACATGTACAGCATTGCATAACAGTACACACATACACACACACACACACACACACACACACACACACACACACACACACACACACACACACACACACATTCTACCTTAATACCTACCTGGCCCTGATTTTACGGACAGTCCCACGTTTATTCACATAAGTTCCCCATCCTGTATCACACTTGGTAACATACACTCAATAATACCCCTCATTAAATTATCATTCCTCTAAATGCCTAGAAGAGTCATCACAACAAAAGACCTGTTACTCCATTACCTCCTTGACCTGAGTGGAGTAGGTTTTACATGGCCTCACTGCTGTCATTCAGTGTTCACCCTGTGCATGTCCAGACATCATGAGCATGGCCCCTATATGTTAGGGGCTACTATGTTCACTCCATAATGTCACACACTGGAGTGTCATGTGTAAGTATTGCTTAGTACATGCCAGATCTGCTGCTCAATCAACCTATCATGTGACAACTGTAATATATGGGTACACTCCGTGGTGTTGTCTAGTAATTCCCAATGCATGTGTAGTGCTGCATACATGGGTCGTTGTTCACCTCTCTGCTGATTGCAATATTAAGGGTAAACCTGGTGTCTACTAGTCAACCCAGACTAACCTGTCTTGTATCCTTCCCTCCTAAACTCCTCCTCACATAACACACTAGAGAGATAAAAAAAAAAAAAAAAAAAAAAAAAAAAAAAAGTTTTTACTAATTTTTTCTAACTTTTCCATATTAGAAACTTATATCTTAGAATCTGTATAGCAATTATATGTTACAACTTTGTTTTAACTTGACTCTCTCCAAAGATTTTATGTTCTGTCATAATGTTTAATAATTTTTAACTTGTTTGGACCATTACTGTCCATAATTTGTAAATTTCGTTGGAGCTTTTCTCCCCGGGCCTCCACTGAAAATGGACATATATCCAGCTGGACTAGCCCGGTCAACAAATGTAAAATAAATAAATAAAAAATACTTTCCCTCTCAATGCATGCTCCATGCTACAGACCTTATTATATTATCAGCTGTCCTGTGATTACATATCATACAAGTATTCCTGGTGTCTCATGTGTCAGTCCATGTCCATGTACTGCACGATCCCAAAGGGAAGTACTACCATATGAACAACCCCACAATCACGCATGTGCATACATGGACACCCACACAAACACACACACATGCACACACACATCCTACATGCATCAACCCCCCTCCACTCCACCAGATTGCACTTACAGATGAAATAACCCCCCAGCCACACACATGCACACACATACAGGTGAGGTTGCACAAAAATAGTACACACAGTCCTCCCATTACCCATCTGTCTACATGCATAACATATGGTACTCAACAGCATGCAGTGCAGCTATAGTCAATCCAGGCTAGCAACAGTATACATGTGTGTGATGCATGGGCTGTGTTAGTAGGTGATGCCCCTTCCCCTGGAAAATACTGCATGCATGTACACAGTATTGCTGTGCACCTGTTGTCGCACAGTATAAGGGTGATGTTTCACACATGTCCCTACTGTAGGCCATGTGTCCCACCATTATGTTCATAACTGTGGACACATTTTGCAATGGCAGGATGTTAGTTATTTTGCAGGTGTTTGACATACCCTTCTGATACCCCATCATGGTCACCACTGTGATGCAGTGCATTTAACAGCAACAATACGTGAACATGTAATGCATGCATTATGGGTAGGTGTGTTAGATGTGCGCATAGAATATACCCTAGCCATTACAAGCCCAGTGTATTGGCAAGCATCAACATAAACCATACTCACCAGCTACAGGTTGCTGCCTTGGTGGTATACCCGAGGAACCTATATAAGAGTGTGAGAGATGTGATGTCAGTGGCCACAGCTGTGGCATTGCTACAAGGTGGGTGCAGCATTACAGTACATCAACAGTACAAGTCCACAATACTACCACTTATACACATCTGTTTATTACTACTACGCAGCAACAAACTATATATACGACATCTCACATATGAATGATCTACCTGTACAGATGTGGATGCATATGCAACAGTGGTCTACTGATGTTCTCTGTGGCCTTACCTGCACGCTCCTCAGATGGTGTGTGGGTAGCACCCAACTCCACAATGGTCTCTGCCAGTTGTTGAATGTGAGGGCAGGCAGGTGCCACAAGGCTGGCGAGGAGCTTCTCAACACATGTCGGGGGGGTGGATGGCATGACCCCCCCGTTGCAAGGTGATCCCCTTGGACTGCAGCAGCATGCCAATGGCATTGCGAAGCAGGTCAGAACAATGATGCTGGACCTGCTCGTAACTGCGGTCATGCAGGCTGACATCATTGACCCTGTGGACTAGATCATTCCACAGGGCGGTCCACTCCTGCTGCTCATGGGTGGCCGTGCTGAACAGAACAGGATAGTGCTGTATTAGGTGGTTCAGCACAACCTCATTTTTTGCCACTAAATATGCGGATAGATGGTCGTGGGACATCTTGCCTGAAAGACATAAAGATGGAAACAGGTCTGAGCAACTCATACAGCAAGGTTACCATAGTTCTTAGTAGACATCTCTGTCACCCTGCACCATATCAGTGACAACAAACTGTTCACACAACTCAGTAGGTATAGCTACAGCTTACCTACCACTGAGACATATATTGTATTGTCCCACACTTTGTGCTATGTGTTTGTAGCCATGTTCCCCGTGTGGACACTATCATTGCTGGCCTGTTACGGTCTATTTCACCTGCATGCCATTGTCAGGGCCACTATGGTTCCATATATGCATGTGGTATGCTTGCTATGTGATTGCTGCACATCTGTCATTCTGTGTTATTGGGGATATCTATGCATGCTGTTGAACATGTTCCGGGATTGTGTAGACTATTACTACCCGCATATGTTCTATAACAGTGACACAATAGCATGTTAAAGTAATAGTTGCCAGCAGAACCACTTCTCGAACCTCATCTGGCCATTCTACCAGGCTACATCACATGCGGGACCCACCCTGGCGCCTCGTCATCTATTGGTCCAAAACTATCTTCAGGTGGAACGACCTTAGGGGATGTTGTCCCCGCACCAGGGGACACACACAGACATGATCCTGTCACCCGAGGTCAGGTCCAGGGTCTGTTCCATAGGGGGCTCCACAGACACTTGTGGGATGTGCTACAGCACCTTGAGGCACCCAGGACACATTCACAGGATCCACATGCTCCTCCTGCTCAGCCTCCAGGCCCGGCAACTTCAGGCCCGTGGACTGCTGTTGTGAGTAGAAATGGGTGGGGGCCTTGTTCCCATTGTTCCCATATGGGGCCCATGCGGCATCCATATCGCAGACCACACACACACACCATCCAGGGTGTTTACCCACCATATGTGTCATATACCACCCCTGTAGGCTGTCCTCTATATCTACCAACCTGAACAACCTCCACAAATATACCTGCTATCCTTTACCACATTCCCATTTCCTACTCAACAGACAAGGGCAATGTGGTCGCAACAAGGGGTTCACATGTGACATACCTGTCCATGTTGCACACACTTACAGCTGTATATATCTGTGTGTATTGCTATGTGTGCTGTTCCCTCACACATAGCATGCAGCACTGTGAAGGTAATATAGGGGACATGTATTTACATACATACATATATGTGTATGTGTGTTTTTGTATATATGTAGACATATGCATATATATATATATATATATATATATGTGTGTGTGTGTGTGTGTGTGTGTGTGTGTGTGTGTGTGTGTGTGTGTGTGTGTGTGTGTGTGTCTGTGTGTGTGTGTGTGTGTCTGTGTGTGTGTGTGTGTGTAGATATATATTATGTTGTATATATGTGTTTATATATGTATATATATATATATATATATATATATATGGGGTACATTCAGACATCAGGTCCACAATCTCTAACTCTCCTTACTGCACAGCTGCACTGTTCTGCCTTGCTACAACACAGATAAGTGCCACATATTGACACAGCCTAACATTAGGGGGGTATGTATAGGGCCAGATTGCAGGTAAGCCTATTACACACCTATGGCATTTCAGCATGCTACAATACATGCTAACCTGAGTGTCCTGCAAGTGGTGGGCTCTGGAACCAACATGTCCATCATTATGGCATTACTTCCACCACCAGCTATCGGCCACAGTAATATACATCCTTTCCATTGCGCAACACATACTATGTTGGCTTACATCTTGACAGTCGGTGCTGCTCTGCACAGTTGATGGGTATGGCCTACTACCCACAGGGACAGACTCTAATGTCCATAGCAGTTGTTCAGCTGAACATCATTACAACAGCAACACCTGATGGCACATATATATCATTCCACATCATCTACCCCAGTATTATGGAACAAGTACTACAGTCAATTACATGCATATATACTTCACATACCTGTTGTGGGAATGAGGTCTGTTGGGGATGGTGTCCTTGTAGGAGTTTTTTTTCCTTTGGCTATGGCCTTAGCCTGCTTCCTTTGTTTCTGTTTTTGGTTTGGTTGTGGTTCTGGTTTTGGTTCTGGATCTGTTTTCTGTTTTGTCTTTCTCTCTTTCTCTCTTCTCTCTCTCTCTCTCTCTCTCCAGTAAATGGATTGAGCTGTTTGGAATAGACTGCAGCATGGCTTTTGTAGGTGATGCACATGATCATGTGATGGCCTCTCCACCAGTCAGTGTCCTCCACTTGCTACCTGCATGCAGCATGCTGTGTAGTACTTCCAATTACCACTGTCATGGCAACCAACTACTATAAATCCCTACATCATGTGGGCATGGTCCCTTTACCTTTCCTGTATGGTGGGCATCCTTCCTGTGTGTGGGCAGCAGTGTTACAGACAGCAGGTAGCAATACCTCGTAGAAGAGAACTTGCACACTCAGGCCAGCTACATTTTTGTATGAGGTTCCAGAACTACAAACAGAGTGTGAGTAGTGTTGTTGTATGCATTGTATAGCACCAGTGTTACATGATTTGTGTGTAGATACTAGTTTAACATGGACTGCAGTCTGTCTGCATAGCTCTCAACTGTGTGCCTATCCACTTGATGGCCAGAGGTGTGCCTGTTATGTCTGCCTGTCCAACACACAGGCCTTCTGTCAGATATATCACTTGCAGTGTGTGCGTTGAGTGCTATCAGTACATGGCTACATCCATCTGTGTTTCTGACTTCTATTCCTGACTAAGGGTATGTTGCAGACTATCCTGTAACACCAGCGACTTGCTTAGTGTATGACAACACTACTTCACATATGGGCCTGTGTTCCAACCTCTGTCCTCCACCTACATACTAGGCTTTGTCCATATGACATGATGCCAGGGACTGTTATGTAGTGGCCTGTGAGTATGTCATGCTGCCATTCCTGCCATCATTCCACTGCTGTTATGGCCCTCACACATATTGTGGGGTTGGGTCCATATATGTGTGGGCTTCATCTGCACAATACATGTGCGCCCTTATGCAGTCCATAGGTCATTGTATGTAACAGTGGCATATGCCCGTGTATGTCAGTCTATGGGGGGGATGCACCATAACTAACCTACGCTGTTACAACATGTGAGGGGTATCAGGGGATAAGCTGCCTTAAGGTATCTGGATGTACATTACCATAAAATTCACCTTGGGTAAATGCAGGCCTACTGCTTCCTGCATACAGACTGTTCTGTTTGTCAGTGTGATTGTGATGGTTTCAGTTATGCCTTGTTATGTAACAGATACATCCCATTGTGTCAACTGAAGTCTTTACCCCCTAGAGATTGTGTGCGGAGTGTAGATTGAGGCTGCTGGACTATACATCTGCATTACTTACTGTCGATTGATTGTTATCCTGTGGCCCAGTCAGTCTTTACTGTTGTACTACTTGAAGGCCTTGGCCTGGACAGCAAAATATGTTATGTTTTCCAGAATACTGTATTAATTGATCTGTTTGAGAGATGCATTAGTCTGATTATATGTATTTCAGAGTCTAAACAGCTATATGACATAGCATATACAACTGTAACAGTACACAAATAAAGCTTTTTCATGTATGCAAACCTGTGTGTGGTGTTATATCCTTTGACCTCTCTGTGGGTATATGTTTCAGGCAACAATTGTATTTTGTATGGGTGACTCATACAGTGTCCAGTTGGTAAGGTGGCAAATGTAGGCATGCTGGTTGTTCTGTATGGTGTGCACCCTCTAAATATGTATCTTCCTATACATATCTCTGTGTGTGTATGCGTAGTTACATATATATCTATATATATATGTATATATATATATATATATATATATATATATATATATATATATATATGTATCTGCATATATGAGTGTGTATATATGTATCTTAGGAATATTTATTGCTTCTACATTGTGCATTCCCTATGGTAGCCAGACTGTACTGCATGATATGTTATTGATACCAGCCTGACATCATACAGGTGGGATGGATTACTGTTAACACCTTGCACCCATGTTGTGTCGGGTCCTGATTATGGGACTTGCAACACTTGGTATTGCATTGCCGGGCAGACCTGTTTGCCTGTGGGGGGGGGGTAATATCAATACATACAAGAAAGATGTATGTAGCTTGAGCCCCCTCACACCCATTAATGGGCCTGTGGTCATATATGTGTTTGTTATGTTTTCTTTTATATCTATAGATATATATCTGTATATATATATATATATATATATATATATATATATATATATATGTTGACATATATATCTGTAGATGCATGCATATGTATATATATATATATATATATATATATATATATATATATATATATATATATTTATAGATAGATATTTCATTATTTTTATTTATATATATATATATATATATATATATATATATACATATGTATATATCTATTTAGATATGAATATATATATATATATATATATATATATATATATATATATATATAGACACACACACACACACACACACACACACACACACACACACACACACACACACACACACACGCACATGCACACGCATACATCTACATGTTTAAATACATTTCCTGCACTGTTGAATGCCTGTGCTGGATGATATGTTTGTAAAAATATCAGGGTTATGTATATCTGACATGGTTTAGTGGCAAATCACTTTGCTTATGGTGTGCAGGATCCTGGGTTTGAGCCTTGCGGAGACTGTTTATTTTGTTGCTGGGCAGAACAAGAGCTGTTGGATACAGAATGATTAAGGCACTTTTAAGCAGTTGTAAGCGGGTTTGCGTGAGTTTGCATGGAGGTAAGCACTGCTAACTTCTGGTTACAGTTTCTTTTATTCAGCTTCTAAATTGCTTAACCTGTGCAGGCATTGCTTAGCCCCACGCAAACAGGGTTAAACCTGCTTACTGCTGCTTAAAAGTGCTTACTCCCACTTACCCCTGCGCTAATTTCTTTAAAATAAATGAAAAAGGGTTGATAGGAAAGTGGTGAAAAAGGGGCACAAAGAGGAAAACACAGTAGGGAAAGTAGCTAGGGATGTACAGGAAGGGTGTAGGGAAGGTCCATAGCTGCCAATTTCTTCTACAGCAACAGCTGTGCATATACATTGAATTTGGGGATAGATTTGGACTCTCATACCCTTGAGAGAAGGGTGAGGACAACAATAATATGTTGTTAAGCCAGTTAGACCAGATTACATGTGTCCAGTGGACACGTGTGCGAAATGGACAGCTATGTGTGCGGCAAGATTTTTTGAGGGGAACAGATTGCCCCTTTTTTTTTCAGGTGAGAGTGGGATGTAGGAGAGGGATAGTAGGTATATTTGAGGAAGTAGGTTGGGTAGGTTAACAGACAAGAAAAACAAGACACATACAGGGGCAGTATATGACACATGTGGGGGGTAAACACCTTGATGGGGATGGGTGTTGGTAAATTGGAAGCCCATGCGCTCCCTAGTGGAAACAGTGGGACTGAGGTCCCCACCCATGGAAAGCCGTCACTGCACCTTCACAGACCCAAAGGTGGCTGTGCTGGGGGCTGAGTAGGAGAGCCAGGCCAACCTTCTAGTCATGACACACTGCTCTCAAGCTGGCATAGCAGATCTCTGACCTCCCTGTGGAGCTCGCTATGCACCACGACCCAGACCTGGCGACAAGTGACAGGTTCCTGTCCATGCCAGCTCCCAGGCAGCGAGCCCTATCCCCTGAGGTAGTTCCACCCAAAGGTGGTGCAGGACCAACGGATGAGGAGATCCTGTGTCCGGTGCCACGGCCAGCTGAGGTGGGACAGGTGGGTCCGCCGGGATGTGCATTTCCATACGTGCTATGGTGTTTAAGTTTTATCAACATATGTGGGTCAGTAATAGTCAACACATTTCAGGATTAGGTATAACAGCATCCATAAATATTCCCATTAACCCAAACACCAGATATGGAACAGTTGCATAGCAAACAGAACACATGCATATATGCGGCCACAGTGGTAATTACAACAGCATGCAGGTACATTGATGGCAGCATGCCACCAATGAGGGAGTGTTTCAACATAGCACATGCATAGGAACAGATTTAAATAATTATCAAACAATAGGACATATGTCCCAACATTAGAGTTAAGTCAGCACATACCAATTGAGTTGTGTATTTAGTTTATTGTTGCAGATATGGTGGGGGGGGGGAGAAAGATGTCAATTAACTAGTATGTTCCTGTAGTTCACATTACTTTCCTAGTCAGTGCTGTTATCTGTACCTTACAAGTATTAGTACACTACCCTATTGTCTTAGTTTGGACAGTGGTATGGCTGTCGACAACTAAATATATGAACTGGTTTTACCTGCAGTATATACCTCTTACCTGGTATACCTGTGGTGGTATTGTTTATTAACACTAACTAACTGTTTCTACACATACTCCCAGATTCCAGGTTGATGTTATGCACATACCTGTCCATCTCTTTTTGCACACACTCTGGGCATGTCTTCACCACATGCAGGTGAACCGGGACATATTTCCACTATTGCCCTCTTAAACCTTTAGTGACTTGTACAGTGACAGGTTTGTTTTATTTGACATTTTCCAGATATATACAGGTCTGACAGTCAGTTATATGACATGACATGCTGCCTACATGTCAGAAATTGGCACGCTAATATGACAGGAGGCAGGGAAACAGGCACCAGATATTGGCCAAATAACTGGAGATTCTGGACATTTCTGTACCACTTGTGGGGCATGATTCTGCATACAGCTTACTACCACTCCCAGGATTTGAACCATGGTTGTGTCTGCTAAAATTAAACACTGTCCATCACAGCTGAATGTGCTATATAGGTATAGGTATTGCTGTGTATCTCTTGTCTGATTTCTGTCTATAATTCTCCTGTGGTTTTACATTCTGACCTTGTAATTACAACACTCGTATACAGGATTTCCTAGACAGTTGTTTTATGTAGTACAGTGTGGGTGACAGTGATGAGTAATGCCTTATTATTCTGAGCAACTGCAACACTAACAATGCCATACAATACCAGAGTAAACAGTACCAGTACAGGATATACATTTTTTATTTATAGGCACAGTGTTTGTATCTGACAGACCTGTGGAAGCAATGTTTGTTAGCACTACCTGCATGTTGCCACAGAAATTACCAGTTTCCACATTAGTATCATGCACATATGTGTCACTCTGTTACTGTATACACTCTGGTCACAGCTTGACAACATGGGGGTGGAGATGGGACATACTTGGCTATTTACTTTCATAACATTTTGGGGTTTGCTAGAGTGACAGGTTTGTTGTTATGGATGTCTGACAATCAGTTGTATGTCTTGTTTTCTGCCTGAACATCTGGGATCATCCCACTGGTTTGCCAGGGGGACAGGGGGACAGGCAGCAACTATTGGCTGATTTACTTAACATTTCTGTACACTTGTGGGGTATGATTCTACATACAGCCTACTACCACTCCCAGGATTTGAACCATGACTGTGTGTGCAAAAACTACAACAGTTCACGTCACAGTTGAGTGTGCTATTTGGATTTTGTTGTCTGCCTTTTCAGTGTTTTCTGTCTAAGTCTCTCTCATTTGTACTATTTGACCTCTTGGGATTACAACAGTCATAAACAGATATTCCTACACAATTGACTTATGTAGCACAGTGTGGGTAACAGTGCTTACTACAATGGTACTATTAAGTGATTGCAACTCTACATTACCATATGATACTGTGATCACATGCAGTCCAGCAGTTAGACCTTAATTGTCAGGCTATTATGCTTTTATTTACATACAACCTATATGAGACTCTTCCTGCCCTATTGTCTGGTATATTCAGTACATGTCTTAAACAATACAGGTTTTATACAGGCAATTCACTTACTACTACTTTTAGATTTATTTCCTATGATGATACATGCAAGAGTATTACTAATCTGCCTTGCATCAAGTTTATTAATGGCAGGGGACCACCAAATTGGGTTCTTTTTTTTGGAGGAGAGCATCTTGGTTCTGTTGGGTATGGCTAGTTCCATACATTTATGTACGTGTTCGTACAGTTCATTGGTGTATGATTTGGCAGTCACGTATCTATTTTCCATTGGCATGGGTGACGTGAAGTTAGCCACCTCTGCTTTTAGGAGTCCAAAGTTAGCTTTGGAGAAGTTTTTCATAGTGGATACATTTGTGGTGAGTGTGGGTGAGGTGGATTTCCTTGGTGATTAGTTTGTGGTCGGATCTAACCAGGAAGGAATTGACTATTGGTGTAGAGCAACAGTTGCCCATGTCAGTAATAACCAGGTCAAGGTTGTTGCTTCCTCTAGTGGGGTTAAGAATGAGCTATTCCAGGGCATTGGACTTGATGAATTCCAGGAACCGTTGGGCCAGTGCACTGGTGCATGAGTAGAAGTCACCTAGTATGAGAGCGTTGGGTTGGATCTTAATAGTTTCCAGGGTACTTAGCAGTGTGGAGTGAAAGTCTTGGGACATGGTTGGGGACCTATAGCAGGCTATGACCTGAATTGCCATCTTACCCAATGTTAGTTGTACCTGGAGTATCTCAGATGCATTATGCTGAGATGCTACTCTGGAGGTGTGAATATCCTTTATGAATATGACACTGCCTTTGGAGCTTTGGTCCATGTTCTGGGGCCAAAAGGTGTGGAATGCATTATAGCCTGGTAGTGCAGGTGTGCTTTCTGCTTCTTTAAACCAGGTCTCTGTTACAGCACAAATGCCAATGCTCTCCATTTTGAGCAGTGTTTCGAGCAAGTGCATCTTGAGATTTATACTTCTAGCATTGAGCAGCATGACCCTCAGATTGCATTTCTTTATAGCTGTTATAGTGGTAATTTGGTCTGTGGAACACTGCCTAAAAAAGGCACTATAGGGGTGGCAAGAGCCTTAGCCAGTAGCCGGAAACCCAGGGGTGACAGATGCAGGCCATTTCTGGCAAGTCAATCATGTCATCCTAAGCAGACAGATACTAAAACAATGTTTAAAAAGGTCACACAGGAAAATCTATTGGTTAAAAACACCAAAAGAAAATTCTAGTAAAATGATCTTATGACATCATCAGCACAGAAGGCAGAAACATGCATGTCCACAGCTAGGGGGGTTTGGCTTTATTGGCCTGAAATTGTCCATAAAAAGACTTAAAAGTAAAAGTAAAAGACAAAAGTCATGGACATTCAGAATTGCCATTTAACTGAAACACCTGATATCCTTAAAGGGTAATTTACATATATCCCACACTGCCTCTGATTCAAGAGGTTTAAGGTATCACACAGTGGAAATTCTAGCTTTGCTAGATTTTGTTTGTGTGTTTTTAAGCAGACAGATACTGGATGCCCTTTGAATGACACCAGAAACTTAGCCAATTGTTGAAGTCAATCATTTTCTGTTTGCACTGCAGTATCATTCTGGGTGATGGTAGGATGCTGCTCAGGGCTAGGGTCATACCTGAATGGGCCACATAATCTGAGAGCTCCACTATGTCTCTTTTCATGTTGTCCAGGGAGGTGCATCTCAGGTTATTCACACCCACATGGACTATGACAGAGTCATACTTGTACTTGTGGAGTGACCTGAGTGCATGTGTTATGTGTCAGATTCTGGCACCTGATAGACAACTGACTGTTACCTTCTCCTTATTCAACCTAGTGAGTGGGACATGAGTGTGCCTCACTATTGAGTCACATATGATTATTGTATTGGGCAAGCTGTTTTGACTTAGGGGCTTAGGTGTTGAGGGGCATACTGTGTAGGTGAGCTATGTGTTGTCTGGTTTGTGCTGTGTTGTGGTGGTTGAGTGCATTTTTGCCTTAGAGATCTCTGCTGTTTTTTAGTAGATTTCTATTGCGATCCTCTGTGAAGGTGGGGTTGCGGTTTGTATTTTTATGTGAGGGCTGTGATGATGGCTATTCTGGAGGGCTATGTGTTCCATGTGGTGTGGTGCAGGTGTTGACCTTCTCCTCTTGACCAGCTATTCTGGTCTTGGCTGTAGAGTGCATGGTTTTCAATTTGGAGATATAAGCTTATCTCTCACAAGTCTGAGTGTTGGGAGGTAAGAGGAGAGGGTTGTCTGTGTACATGAGGCAATTGCTACACTGCCTCAAAATGCCCAAGTTCACCAGGTTGATAGGAGAAAGCACAGGAAACTGACCTTTAGACATGCCAGGAGGGATGGTCATCATAACTACGTACTGGAGCTGTTTCCTTATTGGATGTCTAGTGCTGATAGCACTTATGTGTGCTACAATAATTGCTACAAGAAAGCCTGATTAAGTGCTAGGAAAATAAGCTAATTAAAGTGCAAGAGAGAAGAGATCTAGCAAGATCAATGGGAAAAACTGAAGAGCAGACTCCCTGGCACCAGTAAAATACTTTAAATGCAGTGCAAGCTAGCACACTTGAGTGTGTAGCAATATTAAAGCAAATACAGTTAAAATAAATGCAGTTAAATGAAAACATGACTTAAATCAAGTGCAGAAAGCAGTATAATCAAAAAATAAAATAAAAATGGAGGCACTTAAAGTATCTCTTTCTCCTTTCTTTTGCTCTTGTAGTCTGTAGGATGCCAAATCAGGATCCGTGGAGCTTAAACAAGCGCAAACCCACGCAGACATGGGCATTTAAACTAGAAAGTTGAAAGGGATAGAAAAACTGCCCAAATGGCCAATAAACTACAATTTCAGAGCCAGAAACCACTCCTCTTGTGGTAGATAGGCTACCTAGTGCTTACCACTCCCACTGATAAGCTGGAAGGCTTCCTTCTAACACAGAATGGTCTGAGAAAATTAGATGCTTACAAAACAGCCCTGGATACAGCAAATCTGTATCTGGACTACTGTAGTAACAGGAAAGGTGGAAAACAAGCTTAGAACTTTTTTTCTGCGGAAAAAACAGTTAACCTGCAGCTGGAATACATCAAAAAGGGTTTAAAACCATGCAGCTGACGCTGTGGATGCTGCAGACCTGTATTTAGACTATGCTACTCAATTTTAAGGTTAAGAACTCAGTAAGAAAAAACTCACAATGAAGAACACATTAATCACTTGTAATCAAAAGAATAGCACTTGCAGTATGAAAATATACTGTTAAACAGCAATGAAATGCAGTAAAATGCAGTTAAACAGTAATGAATTGGAGTAAATAGCAGTAGATTGGTTTGAAACAATAGCTCACAAATCACAACAGTAACATACAGCTCTAATAAAGCAGTGATTCAGTAGAATACTGTCATAAATTTAGTGAGGCTACCAGCAAGCTATAATAAATATGATAAACAGCAAAATGAAGTAAAAAGAGGTACAGTTTTTTTTTTTAATACAAAGTGAAGAGACAGAAGATAATAAGATAATTCAAGGTTCAGAAGCTAAAGGGGTGGGCCTTTATTAAGTTCTCATTATAAACAGTAGACTCAGCAGATGTAATGTGACTCGGGGGAGTGTCCAGTATCAGCTTTATACCAGAGGTGGGCAACTCAAAGCCACCATGATTTAAGACCACCACAACAACTTAGTGGGTGGGTGAGGAAAACAGTTGTACAGATTACAGAGATATGTTATAAAACAGAAGTGCACAAGACAATTGAAAATAAATACTTATCGTTTTTCAGTATCACAGCAGACAGAAGGCCAGTCTCTCTGCAGCTTTGAACAGCTTGAGCAAGCAACTATATCTGGTTTAAAACACTGGCTATTAAAGGCACTTGATAGACAGCTGACTGTTACCAACAAAAAGGAGACTAAGACAGTTGCACTGATTGCAAAAACAGATGTACAAATTACAGAGATTTGTGGTAGTTTCCAAGGATTGAACATATTCTTGTAGTTCAATTTCATTATCCTTCTAAACCAAAAAACATATTGTCAAAAAAGCATTTATAAAATAGAATTTTATCAGTATAGTTGTCTGTTGAATGAAATACATGCATACTCTCCCATTCATATAGGGCTATGTTAGCATAAGTATTTGCTATTGGTGTACCCATAGCAATACCCAGTACTTGATGGCTCGGCTGCTCTCCAAAATAGGAAAGCATTACTTGTTAGTACAACATCTAAGGGAGCGCAAATAATTTCTACTTACCATTTGTGAATGCTGTGGTCTTACATAAACTTTCTCTCACAACCTGAAGCCATATTCATTAGGGATAATGGTAAACAATGAATTGACATCCATTGTTGCAAAAATAAACTGAGCAGTCTCATTCACAGAATACCGCTGATAAATTTGTTTTTAAAAGTCATTAATATCACAAATATAGCTTTGAAGATCTTTTTAATAAGGGTTTTAATTGTTCTTCTAAGAAAATTGAAATGGGCTCAGTTAGCTATCTCCTCCCAGACATGATGGGTTGCATCAGGTGGTGCAAGCGACCTTTATGTATTTTAGGTAACCTATATAGAATGGGAACAGTTCAAAAGACAGATGTAAGAAAACCAGATATAGTGCCCAATGAAAAGAAAAGAAAAGTAGCACTGATCATTGATATCGCTACAACCAGTGACTAAAGTGTCTTGCGTACAAGAGATACAAAATTCTAAAATATCAGGATTTTCAGGCAGAAATGAGAACAATGTGGAAGAAAGATACCCAGACAGTTGCAGAGGGAGTAGGAGCAACAGGTCTTATAAAAAAGATTTTTCAATGGTATTTAGATATGTTACCGATGCATGTAACTCCATACAAATTGCAGGAGGAGTCATTACTGGGCACATTGCGAGTGCTGCAAAGAGCAATTCTGGCTAACATCAAAGATTGAAACAATACTAATTTCATGAAATTTAATCATACTTTGATTTAGGAATGGGGTATTAAAACCCAAAAGACTTGGAGAAAATAAAAAATAGAGAAGCACAGGATTAGCAACATATAAGAAGTTAAACAGTTCACATGTAATATCATCAAAGATAACATCATTAACCCTACATATTGTATTGCTCACATTACTCCTATTTAATAAATTAAAAGTGCTTGGATCATTTAAAAATGCTTGCATATACTGATTATATTTTTCACTATCCATTATAACTACTGCACCCCCTTATCTGTCTGTTTAATCACAATACTAGTATTACTTTGCAGTCGTTTTAAAGAATCAAATTCTTCTTTTGACAAATTATAACTCTTCTTCTTTCAATTATTGAAAGCTCATACAACCTTTTCTCACAAGTATTACAGAATGCTGTAATTACAGGACAGCTAACAGTAACAAAAGTGCTTGAATGTTTACATACCTGTTTAGCAATAACCGAATTTTGAAACATTAATTTAAGATTTAAACTCCTTGCAAACAGCTTATGATCAGTAAAAGCATCCACAATAGAGTCTTTAGCTATTGGTATAAACTGCAAGCCTCCTCTTAATAGGGAGATATCAGTAGCAGAAATTAAGCTACTAGATAAATATCAAAATTGTCAGCAAACTTGTTCACCTCTTCACTTTTCACCTGCAGCAAGTCTGCAGACTGATTGATCTCATACGGATGTTTCCACTTCCTCTTTGATTTGCGTTTCTTCCCTGTGATAGGTCTCTTGCTCATAGCTCCACTCTCTCCAAGAGAATCAACTTCGTGGACATCAGAACCTGATGAAAATCCTCCTCATTGGAAATTGCATTATTAGATGTAGATGGTACTGCAAACGTAATAACATTATTACAATTAGTGGTGATATGTACTGATAAATCGCTTCATGGTGAGGTTTTTTGTTTACCATCATCATGTGCACAACTGTAATAGTACACATTCACTACATTCAAAACATTTTCATTTATCATTTATAAACGTACTAGATGCACCACCTCTCAATACAGAGGCAGTAATTGGCAAAGTAATGCCATCTAGTTCAAGCACAGAATTACCAATGCTTGCCTTCAACAGCCTAGTGTTCTTAGGCCAAGAAAAAATATTTCTGTTCCTAAAGTCATTGATATCTGTAGTTAACTTATGCCTTTCCAATTTCTCAATTAATTTCTCATAGACTGTTAAAAGTTCCAACATATCACTATAACAGGGCAAATAGTCTTTATAACAAGATGTGCTTAGAATGCCATTTTCCAGTACTAGCATCTCATTTGGCAGTTCTTTTTCAATATCTAGAAAAAACTGTTTCATAAGGGTCATGTAGTCAGCAATGTATTTAAGATTTAATTCCTGTCATTTTTTAAGCAGCACCATGTAGGTTTTGCTATAAGTTGGCATTTTTAATATATGTAAACCAAGTGGAATAATCCCTAATTCAAGGTATGCTTGAAAACTTAAAAGCTGCCATTTCAGCCATTTAAAATTTTGTACCTTTTTCTTCTATGTGATAACCTGCTGCAGGATTGAGGTTTTTGACCACCAATCATAGATTCAACAGCTGTTGCAAACCCAGTCATCTTCTTAAGCAAAGGGTTGGAATGAATGGCCAAAACATCATCCAAACACCAAAGATTTCTAGTCAAATTTGATAGTAGCTGTGTCTCAGGAACAACATCTATACTGGTGATAAAACTGATGCTCAGTTCATAAGTTCATAGGTTCATAGGTTCATACTAGGCTATCTGCCCTAGGGCATTTATAAGCCTAGCCAGAGTGTGTTTGGCTTTCGCAACCCATTTTAAATGAATTTTGCTATGCCCTTTTTCGAGGTTAGTATACTGTGCCTCTGTCTAACAGTGACACAGAAGTGATACCTGGGGTAAACCTACGATCTCCCATCCACTCATCAAGATTCCTCTTGAAGAGAGTCAATGAGGGACTCTGCCTAACCTGGACTGGGATTTTATTCCAGAGTGAAGGGAGCCTCTGGGTTATGAATCTGTCCCTCCAGCATGTCCTATTTATTTCAGTGCTGAGGCTCAAGTCTCTTGAGCAGGTAGCTCAATGGGATTTGGATTTTCTGAGGTGCAGCATGTCCATTAATTCCGGGTTGGACATGGCTTTATACATCAGGCACAGATCGCCTCTGAGCAGGCGGTATGCCACTGAGTAGAGCTGGAGTTTCTTTAACCGGACAGCATATGGCATCTGTTTGAGCCCTTTGATCCTCTTGGTGAGGTACTTTTGGGGTCTTTCCAGTTGCTGCAGGTGTCTGGTAAGGTACATCCTAAAAGGGGCATTATACTCAATTATGGGCCTGATAAGGGATGAGTAAAAAGGCACGATGACCTCCCCTGATCTAGATGTGAATCCCTTCACTATTAGGTGGGCTATATAAAATGTTTTTCTAACCACTTTGGCCATGTGGTTTTCAAATGAGAGATTGCTATCAACTTGGGTCCCCAGGTCCCTAATTACTTCTTCCGTACTTAATGGATTACCACCTATGTGGTAATTTTTGGGCACTTTGTTTTTGTCAAAGAGGATGACTATACACTTTTTGGAGTTTAGCTTGAGGCCATGGCTCTGGCACCAGTTGTCTGTTTCTATGAGGCCCTTTTGTAGGATGCTTGTGTTGGCTGGAGAGTCGATTATGGCACCTAGTTTGCAGTCATCTGCGAACGTTGTCAGCCACAGTCCTTCCGTGTTGGCCTGTACCTCTGAGAAATATATACCGAACAAGAGAGGTCCCAAGACTGAGCCTTGTGGGATGCCACTTGTAACTGGTTTGGGGTCTGACATGGCTCCAGCAATTCTAACCATGTGGGTTCTGTCCTTGAGCCAGTTTGCAACCAATCTAGTGACATAGGGGTTTATATTTAAGCTGGTGAGCTTATCTATAATGCCCGAGTGGGGTATTGTATCGAAGGCTTTTGCGAGGTCCAGGTAGGCTGTGTGGACCACCTTCCCCTTGTCAGTGGTCTTGGTGACTGTTTCGAAGAAATCAACCAGGTTTAAGAGGCAGGATCTGCCCTTAACAAAGCCAGACTGGGTAGGATCCAGTGTCAGTAGGTCCCCAATATCTTTATTTATGAGGTCCATGATGATCCTTTCCATAGCTTTGCAGACCAAGCTAGTCAGGCTTATGAGGCAATAGTTTCCAGGATCCGTTGAGGCACCACCTTTGTGGAGAGGGACCACTGTTGCTGTACGCCACTCTTTGGGTACATATCCTGGAGTAAGGCTGAGATTGAACAGTAGTTTTATGTTTGGGTTTAGCTCTTCTTGGAGTTCATGTAGGACGCAGCCCGGGACACCGTCTGGTCCCATTGATGTTGTGTTTTTTGCTTTGGAGAGGGCGGCTCTTACCTGAGCATCTGAGATGTCAGGGGGGCAGCACTCTGCTGGGATAGATATTTGCCCTTTTGGTGAGGAGGGGGGGGGGGAGTTTGTGCTGAACCTGTCAACTAGGATGTTGGCAATGTCTGTGGGTTCGGTGTATTTTTTGTCATTTTGGACTAATTCTGAGCATATCTGGGAATTACCACCCAGGTTCCTAACATAACTAAAGAAAGCCTTGTGATTATCCTTAGTGTCCTGTGCAATTTTTCTCTCGAAGCTGGCCTTAGATGATTTTATGAGTACCCGTATTTTTTTGCTAATACTGATCAGAGATGCCTTCCCTTTTTGGGATTTTGCTCTATCATGTAGTAGCTTCCTCCTTCTATTGTATAGTTTGTTTATGGCTGGGGTCCACCAGACAGGATGCCTGCCTTTTGAGGATTGGGTCTTGGTTTTATTTGGGATTGCATGATCCATGCATTCATGAAGGTGTTCATAGAATGCGTTTATAAAGGATTCTGCGGTCTGGGCTGTATTTTCCACAGGCTCGTGGGCTTTGAAGGATTCCACCTCGGTTTTGAGGAGTGTGAAATTTGCTTTAGAGAAGTTTTTCACTGTGGTTTTCTAGGCAGGGGGTGGGGTTGGGATGTGAGTATCCAGTGAGATTAGTTTATGGTCTGATCTTACCAGTGAGGGATACACTTCTGGTCTGGAGCATAGAGCCCCCATGTTGGTGATGATCAGGTCCAGTATGTTTTCCCCTTTTGTGGGAGTGGTAACAAGTTGTTCTATAGCATTTGAGTTTATAAATTCTAGGAACCTTTGGGCTAGGATGTTGGAGCTAGAGTAATGCTCCCAGTCTATGTTTGGCTAGTTGAAGTCGCCCAATATAATGCTGTTTGGAGAGACCTTCATATTTTCCAGTGTTCTCAGGAAGGCCGAGTGGGGTTCTTGTGTTTGGGAGGGTGGTCTGTAGCAGGCTATAAACTGGAAGGCAGTTTTACCCACTGTTAGTTGCACATGGATAGTCTCTGATGCTTCATGCTGTGCCACCAACCTGGAGGTGTGGGTATCTTTGACGAATATTGATACTCCCCCTCCTTTTGTGGTTTGGTCCAAGTTTTGGGGCCGAAAAGCATGGTATGAGGTATAACCTGGTAGTGCTGGGGTGCTCTCAGAGCCTTGAACCAGGTTTCTGTTACTGCACAAATATCAATGTTCTCCATGCTATGGAGAGTTTTGAGTGTGAGTATCTTGAGGTTTAGACTTCTGGTGTTGAGTAGCATTACTCTTAGTTTCTTATCCCTTGTGATACCTATGGAGGTGGGTTTGTCTTTTGAGCCTTGCCTAAAAAAGGCACTATGGGGGTGGCAAGAGCCTTTGCCAATATCCGAAAGCCCAGGGGTGACAGGTGCAAGCTGTCCCTAGCGAAGCATCGTGGCTTGTCGAGCATGTCATCCCAGGCTGACAGGCATTGGATCCCCTTTGAATGACACCAATATTTAAGCCAATTGTTGAAATTGATCATCTTGTCTTCATATTGTGGCATCCTTCTTGGTAAGGGCAAGATGCTACTCAAGGTCAGGGTCATACTGGCCTGGGCTACATGCTCAGAGAGCTGCTCTATGTCTCTTTTCATGTAGTCAAAGGAGGTACGTCTCAGATCATTCACACCAGCATGGACAATGACTGAGTCATATTTGTACTTGCCTTGGAGTGACCTGAGTGCTTGTGTTATGTGGCGGATCCTAGCGCCCGACAGGCAGCTCACCGTGACCTTCTCCTTGTTCAGCCTGGTGAGCAGGACGTCAGTGTGCCTGACGATAGAGTCACCTATTACACAAAACGAAAACAGTCTGCTTCAAGGAGTGCAACTGAGTATTTGAGATCAACTGGTTAAATAAAACAAATAATAAAAACAAAAACTGGATCTCAACACCACAATTAAAAACCTCACTTATTTTAATTGAAATACAAATAGCAGAGCTTTTGGGAATACTTCCTTCTTCAATGCATATAGAGATCAAATATAGTGTTTTTAAATAAAGCACATGATACCATCATGCAATAAGAGCTCAGCTTTTTATACAGAGAACCTAAAGTTTAAATACACAGCAACACATATAAAAAGTACATTCAAAAGCAACTTAAGAAGAACACTAGATACAGGCAGTCAACAGCAACATTCACTTCATTTTCATTTGCTTTTGTTTTAATACAAGTTTTAAGATAACTGACGCCTTTAATCCAGGTGCATGGTCAGCCTGCAATTTTCAAATCTACCTGTATGAATTTTTAGAACAACATGAATGAGACTTCCCATTTTTTTTTTTAATTTTATTTTGTGTCTTTGGTGGGACATGGCATAAATCTGGTGTCTCTAAGGCTGTAATCTTGTTCTGTGATGTGGAACAATCTTTTAATAGAGGGCAGTGACCCAGAACCTTGACTTCAAAATCAGTGCAACCTTGCTCATAACCTCTCCTCCTATAGTAAGGAACAATTCATGTCAGCACTAAAATTGGTCAACTGATGGACTCTTCAAACCCTTCCACTTGATGAAGTTATAGCTCTGATCAACTTAATTTCCTTATCATACTAACAGAACAAGCCCCAATAAGTACCAAAAGAAGTAAATTGAATCCAGCACCTTGGCTTACAACAAATACTAAATTGCCCATGAAAGAGAGAGGCATAGCCAGGGTTGCCAGACGTCCCTATTTCAGCGGGATTATCCCGAGTTCACCGCAGAAATCCCGGGTCCCGTTTAAGCTGTACAAATCCCGACGGCGAGGCGACGGAGAAGTGTGTGTGTTACTTCCTGGCTGTGTCTTGAAGTTGTACGTATATACGTACCCTTTTTTTCGTCATCCTGTGCGTGGGAGACTGGGAGGGCGTGATTAAGGGCTCTTCTGACTGCGACTGCTCTGCTGTGTCAGCGTACTGCGTAGCGACGAGACTGCGAATGATCGATGATGCCAATGTGTCTACTCTACTAGCAAGTTGCAACGACGACTACTGAGTGAGCAAAGCAGCTACACTTTCACAAAATTCACAGTGAGTTAACTTGCTTGATATTCTTAATATATTATTGAGCTGCGCATTGGCAGCAGAGAGCAGACTCACATATACAAAATGTATGAAGTGAGTGTGTGAGAGAGAGGTGACACTTGTCGTCGTCTCGTCCCAGTGGGCCAAATTGAATCTCATGATTAGATCTTTAGCTTTCACTTAGATTGTGTTCAACTCTAAGTAAATGAAATGACTTATTTGTGCTTCCAACTTGAGTCTTACCCTGTGAAAGGTACTTAAATGGTCCATAAAATCAACTAGTTCACAGAACATACACACACACACACACACACACACAAAATATGCCTGACTAACTGTAGTCAGTAATGAGACAGGAAAACCATCTTTATAAATTTAAAAAATAGACAATGAACTGTACTGGGAAATGAGAGATTTATTATCTTAGTGACAGTCATGTGATTTTTATGCTTGGTACAGGATATCTGAGATTCTGACTATAAACATATGGAGTACAGCTTTTACCAAAACAATGCTGATTTAAAAAAAATGTTCAAAGCCTAACATTTACAAGCTGCAGTTATACTACTAGTGTTGTCTGTATATTTTGAGCTAGGGTGGTAAATGATAAAAATTTGAAAGTAATTCTAGATGCAATGCATTCATTAATGCAGCTATCTCTCTTGCTATGAATGATTAGCATACAAAACTGTTCTCAGTTTTCATATAATTGCACAACTGGGCAGCTGTGAAGGAAAAACATCCAATTGGCTGGCTCAGGAACGCCCTTTGAAATACTGTTAACCCTGATAAGGCCAAGTTCTGCAAGTGTTTTCTAGAAATGCACATACAAGGAATTTAAATAGTGCATAGTATGCAGAAAACAAATACATACTCTAAAATGTAAACATGCTTCTGAAATATTTTAGAAGCTATATGCTATGTATGCTTTGAATATTTAGTGACGTGAGCAATTTCATTGCAGTGCATGCAAATCTGCTTTTAGGAGCCTGAGGTTATAACAATATAAAATCTAAAATAAATGGACTAACTAGTACACCATAACCAAAGTTGTATAATAATAAATTAAACTACTTACCTTGAGTTCAGCCATTGCTTTGGTGTTATTTTCTGCACTCAAAACTTGATTGTTAGCTGTCACCAGGAGAGTGTATAACTTCAGTACATGTGTTAATAAAGCCCAGCCAAGATGGAAAAAGACTTTAAAAGTTTGTAATGTAGAAAGTAAGCTGCTGTTAGGACAAGCACGTACTGACTCAGTGTGGACAGATGACTCTCTGACAGATTTGGAGCTAGTTTAAAGTTTTACTAGCGTGACTTTAATTAAACACAGATGCCCTAGGTCTCTTAAGTTACGTAACATGTAATTTTATCAAAATGTTAAGCAGTACACTCCTACAGCACCATCAAAATCAGAAACAGAAATCTTCAAAAGAACATTGTATTACCACAAGAACATTTTCAAGATTACAAATGAAAACATGGAAACAATAGAACTTAATCTCTGGGCATTCATCTGTAAACCTAAATTCCAGTAAAGACATATCCAATTCATAAAATTGCTGCTGACACTGTGTGCCCCTGAGGCTCTGTAACAATTGTGAAAACACAGACTCATGTAAGAATTCACAAAACAGCCGTATGGTGCAAATTAAATCCTTATTTAAAGTAGTAAAGATAATGAATCATGGATGAGCTACTCTAGTCTCAGCAGAATATAGTTTTATACTTGCAACAACCTCCATAAGCATATTTCATAATTCTAAACAACTTTCAAAGCTAGAGCAAATCTCCTACATATTGGATGGCATGGCACAGTGATGTAGTGGTTAACATTGTTGCCTCACAGCAAGAAGTTCTCCAGTTTGATTCTCAGCTGGGAATCTGGGATGCCTTCTGTGAGGAGTCTGCATGTCCTCGCTGCGTTTGTGTGAGTTTCCTCCAGGTACTCTGGTTTTCTCCCACACTCCCACATTCCAAATACATGCATCTGGACCATTTCTCTGAAAATAGGCTATGTCCTAGTCAGAATTTCCCAGTCAACAAATGTTAAATAAACTGAAGATGGTTGTCTTGCTTTCTAACAAGAACAGATAATTGTATTAGGCTAAGTATATTTACAGTTTTGTTTTAGAAATATTGACAAACTGTAACCAACACTAAGATGCAGGCAGAATGCATTGTCCTATTCCACATTCAGTTAGCATCTCTCAGGTATCAGAGAGTGGACATGGAGAAGGGATTAATATGCATGAAAAAGCTCTCTTCCAAACTGGTGATGGCACAGGATGAGCCCTGTCCACCACAAGTTGAATCTCCATCACGGATGATGCTAGGTATATATATCCCAGGTGAAATTCCTAAAATTAGGCACAGGTCAACATCCTAAGGTAAGAAGAAAACTTTAGCATATTGTGCTTCCTGTACAAGTTAAGCACTGTACATCCAGTAACAATCTGTGATGTCTTCCAGTGTAAGAGTACTGGCAGATGTGCACAGGCTTTGCCTCAATGGTAAATTACAAAGGACCGGTGGTGGCCACGGTGATGTAGAGGTTAGCATTGTCACCTCACAGCAAGAGGTTCCCTGGTTCGATCCTCGGTTGGGGTGCCTTCTGTGCAGAGTCTGCATGTCCTCCCTGTGGTCACGTGGGTTTCCTCCAGGTGCTTTGGTTTCCTCCCACATCCCAAAGACATCATGCTATAGGTGGATTGGACACTCTAAATTGGCCCTAGGTGTGTGTGTGTGTGTGTGTGTGTGTGTGTGTGTGTGTGTGTGTGTGTGAGTGTGCTGGACTGGCAACTCGACACCGTAAAACTCCACTGCCAATCATGAGCGGACATGTGATCCGCTGTGGCGACCCCTAACCGGGAAAAGCCGAAAGAAGAAGAAGAAGGTAAATTATGAAGGACCAAACAGAAGAGGTGACATACATGCCACTTGTAACCGCTTTAGAGTCAGACCTAGCTCCAAGGGTTTATGTTCAGGCTGGTGAGCTTGTCTATAAAATACCTGAGTGGGGAATGGTGTCAAAAGCCTTTGTGAGCTCTAGGTAGGCTGTGTGGGCCACCCTTCCCTCATCTATAGCCTTGGTAACTGTCTCAAAGAAGTCCACCAGGTTTAGGAGGCTGAGGCATGATCTGCCTTTAACAAAGACAAAATGGGTAGGGTCCAGTGTTTGGAGGTTCCCAATGTCTCTGTTACTGAGATCCATGATGATGCACTCCATAGCTTTGCATACCAAGCTAGTCAGGCTTATAGGGCGATAGTTCCCAGGTTCTGTTGCGAGTGGCTCCAACTTTTGTGGAGCGGAATAACCATTGCTGTGCACCACTCTGTGGGCATGCAGCCTGTGGAGAGGCTGAGTTTAAACAGTGTGTTTAGATGAGAGGTTACTTCATCTTTGAGCTTGTGTAGGATAGGAGGGGACGCAGCCTGGGACACCATCCAGTCCCATTGATGCTGTGTTTTTGGCTTTGGAGAGGGCTGTTTTAACCTGAGTGTCTGTGATTTCAGGGGCACTGCATTCTTCTGGTATAGTTATGGGCCCTTTTGGGGGGTGAGAGGGGGGTGAAGTTTGCACTGAACCTGTATGCCAAGATGTTGGCTATATCGGTCGGTTCAGTGTATTTCTCAGCACCAACACCAACTCTGAGAAAATCTGAGAATTGCCACTTAGATTCTTGACATAGCTAAAGAATGCCTTGTGGTTATCTTTGGAGTCCATGGCGATTTTTCTTTGAAGCTAGCCTTGGATGATTTTACAAGAGAATAAAGTTTCTTGCTGATAGTGATCAGGGATGTCTTCCCCATTTAAGTGCATTTATTGTTATCACAAGAAGTTTAAGGCTACTGAGTCTTACATACTCTTGCACCATTATGCCGTGTCAGTTCCCCACCATAGATTGTTGTAAGTTGTGTAACCCCCTTTTCGAGGAGGGTTGTCTTGTGCCAGTCATGCCTAGGTTGAATTTATGAATACTTATTGAATTATCCAGGTCCCATTTGAAAGAAGGTGGTGTGTTAAACTGATTTATATGAAGAGCGAGTCTATTCCAGAGGTTTTGAAAATTCTGAGTAACTAATTTGTCTCTCCACCTTGTGTTACTGCTCTGTTAAAGCTGGTTTAGATCTGATGATCTGATATTTTTGGGATTGTTTGATTTGTGAAGGTACAAAAGGTCTTTGACTGCTGGGTCGCCTGACTGTGTGGAAGGCAAGGTATTGATTTCCTCTGAAGAGTCTGTAAGACACTCAAGGCCAGGGAGTCAGTGCTTTTAGTCTTTTCTGGTAGCTTAAAGATTTTAAATGTAGAATTCTCTTTGTTGGAAACCTCTAGGGTGTTTACAGCTCCAGTTATACAAATCTGGTGAGGTACCGTCGGTACATCCTAACCTCCTCTGATATTGCAAAAACTTTTGGGTTATGCAAAGGTTTTCTATGCAGAAGTCTATGAACTTATTTCTAATGATCATCTTACTGCAGGAGTTCTGTCTTTTGTTGTAAAGCATCTGGTACTACACTTGAGCTCTCAAAACCAGTTTTACATTAAGAAACATCGAATAGCGACTATTGCAGTTTAACTCCACTAAAAAGTGAAATCAACTTGGAGTCGGACTCTGTCTCTGTTCTTAGTGGTTTTATTTTACAACTTTTTTGTTGAGTTTACAAGACCCAGCCTGGCATTTCTTGCTTGTTCATAGTTGATTTCTACATTCTATTAAAAATATCTTAACATGTAAAAACTTTTCATCATTCTATAGATGAGTACTTCTGAAGATGTTGATAATACTCCTTCAAAGAAAATAAAAAGGCTTGTGAAATTCAACACTGATTGGATGAAAAAATATTCCTGGTTACGAGAAGGACGAGAAGGATATGCTATATGCTCGATGTGCAATAATACGTCATTTTCAATTGGACATGGTGGTGAAAATGACATCAAACGACATATGAAGTCTACTGCGCACACCAACAATATTTCATCAGCTTCGACGTCCACCAAAATAACAACATTTTTCATGACAAAAAATTCAAAGGAAGAAGATGATATTATTGCTGCAGAAACAGCTTTTTGTTTTCACACTGTGAAGCATTCACACAGTTACATTTCCAGTGACTGTGCAGGATTGCTCTTTTCTTGTTTGTTCCCAGATTCAACAATATCAAAAAAATATTGTTGTGGTAGAACTAAAGCAACAAAAATTATTACACGTGTGCTTGCACCTGAATCAAAAAGAATTATTTTGAAAGAATTGCAAGATGACCAGCCATTTTCTGTGAGTACCGACGTCAAATAAAGGCAATATAAAACCTTCCCATTAATTGTTCGGTATTTTCACAAAGAACAGGGCATTCAAACAAAATTATTAACCTTCTACTCACTGGAAAGTGAGACATCAGTTAGTATAGCAGATTCTATAACAACGGCTTTAAAAGATAATAATTTAAAAATACAAAATGTAACCGCTTTCATGCCGACAATGCTAACGTCAATTTTGGTAAAAACAAAGCGTCTTTACAGAATTAAAAGACCTTAATTCAAATATAATTGGAATTGGGTGTAATTGTCACATACTACATAATACTGCTAAAAAAGCTGCACAAACTTTAACTTTTGATATAGAGTCCATCGTTATAAAAATTTATAATGAATTTAGTTCGTCAACAAAAGAGTCGTACAACTGAAAGAATTATTCGAATGGCTAGAAGTAGAGTGGTCTGAAATGTTATGCCATGTGCCGACTCGATGGCTCACTTTGATGCCCGCAATTGAGCGGTTAATAACAAATTTTGAGCCAATACGATTGTACTTTCTGAGTCAAAAATCCAAATCTGAAATTCTTGAATTGTTTTTCAGTGATGAATTGGCATTAGCATACCTGGGGTTTGTTGCAAATGCATGCAGTATTATTCAGAATGCGTTAACAAAACTTCAAAGCAATGATGTTTTAATAATTGATGTTTTGAAATAATGAACGGCGTATTGCAGTCACTCAGTCAAAAAAATGATGCCTTTTATGGAAGCATTGCTAGAACAATGTTACTAAAATGCAGTGATGACATCAAAAATCCCGTTTCAAAATGACGCACAGACATTTTTGACACAGCGATAAAATACCTACAGAAATGGTTTGACTTTGAAAGTAACAAATTTCAATGCATTAATGTCTTATCCTTAAAACCAAATGTAAAAATCAATTCCGTCAATTGAAGAATTAACAAAATTGTTTAATATTACTTGCAATACTGACCTTCTATATGAAGATGTCTGTTTATTAAACAAGTTTGTACTGAGTATGACTGAAGCAAATGAGAAAAAACAATAGATGAGAAATGGATAATATTTTTAAAGATCATCCTGCTTGCAGTAATTTGTACAAAATTGTGGCCCACATACTCTCAATTCCACATTCCAATGCAATTTGTGAGAGAATATTTAGTCTAATGAGTGCAGCCTGGAGAAAGGAGAGAAACAGATTGTTGTTAGAGACTGTGGAAGCTGAATTAATGGTCAAACAAAATTTTAATTACACTTGTAAAGACTTTAGAAAATTTTTATCGACTAAAGATGGTGAATATATTTTGAAACAAGCTAAAAGCTGTGAAAAGTACTTGTAATAAAGCTGTTATTATATAACTTTGTGAATTTAAATCAAAATATTCATTCAAAGGTGGACTACGGCTACGGTATTGCTGTTATTGCTGTCATTACTATTGTGTGAGTATTCTGTGTATGTAGTTAATTCGTATGTGGTTTGATTATACATGTTTATAATTAGAATGCAACTACAATGTTTACAATGTATCTAATGAATATGTGACTGTTTGCAATGCATAATAACTGTGATTCCTGCAAATGTTCAAAGTGTACTATTGTTATTATTATTGTTACTGTGTGACTATTATGTATATGTAGTTAATTCCATGTATGTGGTTTGATTATACATGTTTCTAATTAGAATTTAACTAAAATGTTTCGAAGGTATCTAATATGTGACTGTTTGTAATGTTACAATCCAAAAACAGCAGATGATAAACTCCCCAACACTCGAGTCCTTGGATACCGACAAAACAAAGTTTTTATTTACATAAAAATGAATAACACTGGAGCTCTTACACAGGGTTAAGCGCTTTCATCTGTCATGTGTGAAAAATGTTCTTTATTGTCGACTGGAATTGCTGAATGGTTGAAAATTGTATTCCAATTCTACATATTCAACACCAAGATTACTGTTTGTAATGTTGTAATGCATAATAACTGTATGTATGTACTTATTTGCATATTTGGCTTGAGTAATATATGTCATTAAAAACAGCGACCACATGCAGTATTCAGTCCTTATCAATTATTTATGTATGAAAGCCCTTTTTTTTTTTTTTTTTTTTTGGTCTTCAGTTGGTGAAGACCTTTTTTTTTTTTTTTTTTTTGGTCTTCACTTCGTGAGAGACCTTCTATTTTTTTTTTGTCCCTACCTGGGTTGCTGGAAATCTGGCAACCCTGGGCATAGCCTAGAAAGAAATGGGAGCAGGTTACAAAATAGCTGCCCATCAGTACTAATCATCGGAGAAACTCCAACCCTGGTATCAACACACCACAGTAATGTTGGGGACAGTCACGCATTAAAAATCTTCATGAATATGATGGAATTAACTACACAACTGAACTGACTATACAAAGGTCAATCATGTGTCTTGGGGAAAACAGCATGCAGGCAGCATGCTCAATGCTATACATGCTCACATGCTCATCAAAAATACCCCATAGGTGCTACATGGGAAAAGTGGGCAGCAAATATAAAGGCATGACAGCAAAGTGCTGGTGGATTTTATTATATATTTATTATTATACAAATGGGAAGGAAATGGAGAGCTAGAATAGTTAGAAATGGGGAAGATCAAGCTATGGAACATACAGGGGGACAGGAGGAAAAGAAGAGTGATATGTGTGGCAGCCAGGTACTTTTGTTGGGACAGGTGCTAGCTTTTTTTTTTTTTTTTTTTTTTTTTTTTTTTGCAAGAAAGATAAAGGAAAGGTAGCATGCTGACAGTTTGGATAGGAAGCAGGGTATATGGAAGGGAGCTGTGCAAGACATATTAATACTAAATGAAGACAAATATCAACAGAGGAATTAGTGACACATGCTAGAGGTAGCAGCGGAAAAATGCAAACTGATTGAGGGTGGAGAACTAGTGATAGGGAAAATTACACTACAAACAGGGGTCAGGGACTAATATGAAAGGATGACGAACACAGTGATGGAGGATAAGGATAGATGAGGAAGGCCTGCCAAGCCAGCCCAGAGAGATTCAATCCAGGAATCATTTGTCTTAGTGCCTGACATCATGGGATGGCTCCACTTCTGGTGGTCAAATCATCAAGAGTGGCTAGCTGTATGTCACTGCAAGCTGCACAAGTAAATGGACTAAGTTTCCAGTGCAGGCATCAAGCCATCAAGCCAATCATCCACCTTCATCTTCATCAGCCAGAGACCTGAAAGACTCAGGCGGGCCACCCTTCCACTCCCCTTTGCAATCTTAGATGAACATCTGTATCCCCCACTGGAAAAGTGTCAGGGGAGGCCATCAATTCTAATGGCATCAGGCACAAATCTTGTGGACAGGCTGATGCAGAACAATTTAAGTAGAGACTTAGATAGAGCATTCTTGGCACTGATGGAAATACAGCCTACTATGTTGTCTGGTCCAATGGAAGTATTACTTTTAGCCTTTTACAGGGATTCTAAGACCTGTACCAAAGTGATTTCAGAGAATTCTTAAATTGTCAGGGACAATAGTAGGAACAAGGTGGGTAGGTAATCAAGAAGCATTGCTTTGGTGTGGTGAAGGGGACAGCCACCTCTGGTTCAAGGAGTTAGAAGGAACGATCAGGAGGTGTTAATCAAATTGTAGTGCAGTCCCATCTTTAATTTCCATATCAGCATTTCTGAATGCCAGCAGGGAAATACGTTTTCAGTTTTACAGAGAACTTTTTTGCTCAAACCAGAATTTGAGTGTTACAGATCAGAACAAATAGGCCTAACTTGATGAGGAGCACCAGACTGGTGAATAGACTTTTTTATTTGTTCGTTTAATATCTTTTTTGTTTGTTTTTTGCTCCTCAACTTAGAGTTGAGCAGCACCAAATCACCCCAGGAATGGCACCAGACACTAACTAACCCAGTTATGTCTCTGAGGTGGGAATAATAATATTAGAACAAAGTTTCCTGCAAACATATTGGATCTGTCTTTGGGAAATTAATGTTTGATAGTGTTATGGATAAGCTCAGTACATTCTTGGACATTAACCCTTAACTTCCTGATTCACTAATATCTATAGAAGCCTTAGGCTTGCACTCTACTTCACATTTTCTAATTGTGCTCTTAAGTTCCTTACAGCCATATATCAGTGTGATCCTGAAACACAGGGTGGGGATTTCTTATATCTTTTCAGTATTTCCTTATTTTGTTATACAGTTTAGTAATACAGTGATACAGTAATACAATGCAGTCTACCTCCATGATTTTCCTGCTATGTAGGTGAGACTACACCATGCCATATGTACACAAACAGCATGTCTCATTAAAGTGGACTATATGCCTCCAGCATAGCAGACACAGAGTGTGCTATCTACACATGTGATACACAGTAAGCATGGATAACATGCTCTAACATGTCACATTATGGCACAAGGTCAGAATGATTATACTATAGAAGTATATAGGTCTACAGCCACTCTAAGGCTGCAGAGAAAAGTGTGAAGGCAATTGGTGGCTAGCATTGTCTGTCCTACATACTCACACTAATATACATGTGTAACCTACAGGTTTCCATGCCCTAGTTTGTGAGCAAAAAAACAAAAATAGCTGGAGAAGTTCACCAAACAAAGACCAAAAAACTAAAGATGGAGGAGTGTCCATATTCACAAAGGATATTCACACCTCCAGGCTAGCTGCCCAAAACAATGCATCTGACATTCTCCAGGTGCAACTAACACTAGGTAAGAGTAAGACTGCAATCCAAATTGTAGCTTGTTACAGATCTCTCACCATGCCCCAAGATTCTCACTCAACCTTTCTAAACATACTGGAAAATCTTCAGATACAACCAAACACCCTAATACTGGTTGATTTCAACTACCCTGCCATTAACTGGGAAAACTACTCGGGTACCAACACCTTTTCCCAACGGTTCTTGGAATTCATAAATTCCAACACCCTGGATCAACTAATCCATTGTTCCACCAGGGGCTCCAATATCCTAGACCTGGTCATTACCAACATGGGAGATAGATGCTCCACACCAGTGGTCACCCCCTCATTGGTCAGGTCTGACCATAAGCTAATCATGCTTGACAGTCATATCCCACCACCCAGTAAGGAAACCTCTGTAAAAAAACTTCTCCAAAGCCAACTTCATGCTACTCAAGTCATAAGTGACAAACTTCATGACACCCATGCAGATGGGAGCTGAAAGTTTGATTGCTGAATCCTACACTAAGGCACTGTATGAGCACATCCACTCGTGCATGAATCATGCCATGCCAAATAGAACAAAGACGCTCTCCTCCAAAAAAATGAAGCCAATCTGGTGGTTTCCTGCCATAAACAAACTATACAACAGAAGGAAGAAACTGTTGTAGAAAAGAAGAAAATCCCAGGATGCAAAAAACTCCCTTACCAGCCTTAGTAAGAAGCTGAGATCCCTCATAAAATTCTCCAAAGCTAGTTATGAAAATAAAATTGCCAAAGATTCCAAAGATAACTACGAGGCATTTTATAGTTATGTCATGCATCTAAATGGCAATGCTCAGATGTGCTCTGAGCTACAACAGAATGGCATTAAATATACTGATACCAAGGATATTGCCAATATCCTGGCAGATTGATTTAGTGTCAACTTCACCCCCCTTTCACCTCTAAAGGGCTCATCTCAATACCAAAAGATTGCCAATTTCCTGTAATCATGGCCACACAGGTAGATACTGCACTCTCCAAAGCTAGGAATACAGCATCCATGGGACCAGATGGCATCCTGGGCTGTGTATTACATGAACTACAAAATGAACTGGCACCACACCTAAGTGTCATGTTTAATCATAGCCTTACCGAAGGCTTCGTGCCCGCTGAGTGGTGCACAGCTACAGTTATCCCAGTCCACAAGGGGGGATCCATCTTGGATGCCGGGAACTACCGTCCCATTAGTCTGACAAGCCTAATCTGCAAGGGCATGGAATGCATTATCATGGAACTTACAAACAAAGACATTGGCAACCATCAAACACTGGACCCCTCCCAGTTTGGGTTCGTGAAGGGCCATTCCTGTCTCCTGAACCTGATTGATTTCTTCGAATCAGTCTCCAGAGCTGTGGGCGAGGGTAAGGCAGTCCACACAGCCTATCTGGATCTTGCCAAGGCCTTCAACACCATCTCCCACTCTGGAATCATAGATAAACATACTAAGCTTGGTATAAATCCCTATGTCACTTGATGGGTTGCCAACTGACTTACTGACAGAACCCAGACTGTAAAAGTAGCCGACTCCAAATCCAGCTCGAGACAAGTGACAAGTGGAGTACCTCAGGGTTCAGTCCTGGGACTGCTCTTGTTTGGCATCTACTTCTCTGAAGTACAGGCCAACACTAAGGGACTCTGGCTAACAAAGTTTGCAGATGACTGCAAACTGGGAGCCATTATTGAATCCCCAAATGATGTGGATATTCTACAAAAGGGCCTTACAGAAACAGATGCTTGGTGCCAGAGAGCCATGGGCTCAGCTTAATGCCAAGAAATGTATAGTTATCGCCTTTGGGAAAAAAACATGTACCCATGAATTATCACATAGGTGGCAGTACACTAAACACTGAAAGTGTGATGAGAGACTAAGGGACACAGGTGGATAGTGGTCTCACCTTCGATAACCAGATCACCACAACAGTCAGAAAATCCTTCTATGAGGCACACCTCATCACTAAGGGCTTTTCATCCAGAAAAAAGGAGGTCATTGTCCCACTGTACTCATCCCTCATTAGACCCATTATAGAGTACAATGTTCTATTTGGAATGTACCTCACAAGACATCTGCAACAGCTGGAAAGGCCGCAGAAATATCTCACTAAAAGAATCACAGGCCTAAAGCAGATGCCCTATGCTGACCATCTGAAAAAACTCCAGCTATACTCTGTGGCATATAGTCTACTCAGAGGTGATTTCTGCTTAACATACAAGGCCATGTCAAACCCTGAGCTGTTGGACATGCTCCACTTAAGGAAATCCCAATCCCTCAGAGCCACATGCTCCAGGGATCTAAATCTTGTCATCACAATGAATAAAACATGCTGGAGGGATAGGTTCCTGACCCAGAGACTCCTCATACTCTGGAATAGACTGCCCATACATGTCAAGCAGAGTGCCTCCTTGGCTGTCTTCAAAAGGAATCTTGATGATTGGATGGGAGATAGGAAATTCACCCCGGGGATCACGTCAGTTGCCCTGCTAGACAGGGGTTCAGGGAAGTAAATATTGTGGGAAGAAATATCCAGGGAACTGTTATGACTAGGCTTGTATAGGCCCTAGGGCCGATAGCCTAGTACCAACCTATGAACCTATGAACCACATAGAAAATGGAAGTGGTACTACTATATGCCCAATGCCCATATGGCATATACATCCCTGAGGAGGATAATAGGCCTTCCATACAAGGAGTGTTGGAAACTGCATCAAAACGTCATTGCAGTGGGTGGTCACAATAGGGCAATATATCAGGTATGTCATGTGACCATTGATATGTTACTGAATGCCAAGGCCATGGCACTGGCAAGTGCCAGAGATAATCTGGCCACTGAGGGTGGACAACTGATATAAATACATCTAACAGAGAAAAAGTAATAAATACAAAAAGGAGAAAGCAGCAATGACACAAAAAACACTGTTTAATCGAAATGCTTTAGAACACTTGCTTGTGCCTGTTAGTTGTTTACTCAGACAAATTGCTATGTAATTATGCAATTCAGGTACATCAGTGGTGTGACAGTGACAACCTACAGCACAAGGAATGTATCTGCAGATAGGAGATGTATATGATTGGCATTTAGCAGTCTGTGTGCCACATTGTAGTGTAAGTCACAAATATGTTCCCATATTACCACAGATTTGTCATTTGGAAGTATTCATAGCTTCTATTAGTAGATGACCAAACACAACAGGTCAAAACATGTCTCATTTCATAAGGTTAGAAGTGGCTGACAGTGATGGTACAATGTATACAACACTACCCAATGACACAGAAGTACTGCCTGCAATGCTAGCTGTGAAAGGAAAACAAAACACCCACAAATAATGTGACTTTGGAGAGGCAGGATGAAACTTCCACATCCCCTATGTTCAGCAAACTTCAGCCATTCTATTCAGCCCCACCAACAGCTACACAAATGTCATACCACAGCCAGCATTAGAGGGTTGCAATGCTTCGGTGGTGTATACACGTAACATAATGCAGAGTCATGTAGGCGTCCATCACCACAATGACTTCTGGACTTTTGTGTTGCACTTTGCATCAAATAGCAAATATTCTGGTCAGCGATCCAGACACAGATGACCACTACTCACATCATGTCAGAGATTTTGAGTGTGTTCTTTGACATGTGTGAAGACTTGCATTACTACAGGGACCTTAGGACATTTTCCAATGCATGCAGAGTAACATGCCATCTAGAGACCTATAGCAGATGTGCCAGGTGAGTGCATGGTGGCTTAACTGCCATCCATCAAAGAATCCATGCTGATGAGGGTAACAGCTGCCATAGCCATACCTGGGGACAGATCTATACTGAATGACTACATGCCAAGCTTGGATAAATTTGGCACAACATTCTACAGATGAAATCACAGTACATACTGTCCATGGCTGCCTCTTCCCTTCAACATGGGCACTCTCATGTATGTGGCTGAAGTTCTTCTGGCTTCACAGTGGGAATACTGCACGTGGTATGCTAGTCAGAGTTCTGCAGTTCAACACCATCATATCCACCTGCAGCCCTACCATGACTGACACTTGCTATGCCAATTAATGGAGCAGTGGACCCCATCATTATGCTGAAAAGACCACAATGAGTGCCACAGTGATGTTCCCATGTATGCACCTGACATGATATACCATGCCTTGAACAGGAAGATGGCTCGAGATGATTATCACTAACCCTGAGTGAAAAAATGAGAAAAAGGGGTTAAGGATGGATTGATGGATGACGGGCAGGAAGCCTACAGTCTTGACACAGCAAGGCCACATGGTATACTCAGCCAACATTCTGAACAGGGAAGATCTATCCCAATCTTAGGTGATGTAATCCCTGACTCACCCAACCTTCTACCCTTGCATGTGACTGACACATCTATTAATATATCTGTATACCAATAAATCTTGTTCAGACAAGCAGATTCATGTGGCTCATTGTGCTACTTTATATGTTTTTCAGTCACACCTCCATATTTGACTTCAACAATTGCATATAGTACTAAACCATTGTATTAAGTTACATAAGTCTCAGAGATTATAATCTGCTATTATTAATAATACTTGAGAAGAAAAATGTTATGAAACTATGTTTTCACTGTTAAGCGAAGGTAAACAATATTGCTTCTCTAGCCCATAATGGAACAAACTTATTAGCATTGTCACAAGGAAGTAAGGACAAGATTTCCAAGGAATCACACTGGACATTTGTAGTGGAGGGCAGAGTTTCAGTGTTTCAGTGACAAATTTTACATCTAATGACATTATTGCTTTGGCAATCACAATACCCTTCTTTGTTTCTTAAAATAAATACTAGCTGTTGGATTATGTTAATCTTGATTAAATCTTCAGCTTTTTGTAGTAAATATCATGTATGCAATATTTCTATCATGCATAGTTGATTTAGATTCATAGATTCATAGATTGTTACTAGGTTAATGACCCAGGGGTGCCTTTCTAAGCCTAACCAAGTTTTCCCAAAAGAATAATGATGGCCTGTTTCCAAACAGGACATTGAAAGCCAGGCATTTATAGACTACCTCTGTCCATAAGAGACATGGGTGCCAGGCCCAGTGTAAATTTTCTATTCCTCATCCACTGGTCTAGGTTGCACTTACAATGGGTAATAGACAAACTCAGCTTCACGTGGATGGGAAGCCTATTGCATTGGTGACACAGTCTTTGGGACACATATCTGTCTCTCAAATATGTTATGTTTAAGTCTCAGACAAAATTTAGGTCCCCAGACTTTATATTTTTGGTACTCTTTGACTTACAAATATGTAACAGATTCATAAGTGTGGGGCTTGTGTATGCCTTGTAAGTCAGGCATAGATCAACCCTCAGAATTCTATAGGAGACTGAGTAGAGAAAAAGGGCTTTAAGGTGCTCTGCATGAGGCAGGTTTGTTATACCTTGTAGTCTATTTGTAAGGAACCTCTGAGGTCTTAATTGCTGCACATGCCTGGTCGGATACATACCAAAGGGAGCATTGTACTGTATGATTCTGATAAGGGTGGAGCACAGTGTGATAATTACCTCTTTGGACCTAAATGCCATGCCATTGCTTATAAGTTGCACAACAAAAAAGGATTTCCTCACCACTTTGGCCACATTGTGTTCAAAGGTGGGGCTACTGTCAATGTACGTACCCAGATCCCTGACCACTGGGTCAACTCTTATGGGCATTTTATCAACAGGATAATTAGCTGGGATGGTTGACTTTCCAAAGGATACAATTATGCTTTTCTTAGCACTGGGTTTAAGACCATGTCTTTAGCACCATTTGTTATTCAGAGCCAGACATTCTTGAAGAATGATAGTGTCAGCAGAAGAGTTGGTGACAACCCCCAGCTTGCAATCATCTTCAAACTTAGTCAGCCATAAACTGTCAACATTTGCTTCCATTATACAGAAATAGATGCCAAAAAAGAGCTGGCCCAGTACGGAGTCCTGGGAAACTCTGCTAATGACTGGCCTCTTGGTGGAGGTGGCCTCACCTATTCTGACCTCCTGGGTCCTATCAGTGTGCTAGTTGGCTATCTAGTGAGTGATAAAAGGCTTTATACCTAAATCAGTGAGCTTGTCTATAATGTTTGAATGGGGGTATTGTATCAAAAGCCTTGGCCACATCAAGGTAAGCTGTGTGCAGATTTGTCTGGTTATTATTTCCTTCTTCAGGACTTAATTCTGTAGATTAAGTAACAGCATCTGCAGACTCATAGGTGCCTTCCATAAAGATTTTCTGAATATGGTTTTTAAGGCTTTACAAACTGTTTACACCTGAGCATCCGTTCTCTGAACATAGTCCTGGATTTTCTCGCAGATATGTATTATTGCTGTTAACAGCCCCATTGTAATCTGAACTTATCATGTTTGTGCATCTGTAAAGGCTACTGATACACAGGCAATGGTGTGTTTTTCTTAAAAGAACACTGCTTCTTTACCATTCTGGCCAGCATCTACTTGCAACAGAAAATAATTATTTCTATTATATTTTATAATTAGAACATCTCTAAGTAATTTATTCAGCATTTCAAAACTCTTTTCTTGTTCTTAGTTCCATCTCCTGGCTATATTGTGCTATAACATCTTTCTAAGAGTAATTTTTACCTTAGACATACTAAGTACTCTGAAAGGCAAGATAATGTATTATTCATGGAAATATCTATAATACCTGTGTTTCTTTTGTCATTGACATTTGCACAACTACTCTGACATTTTCTGCATCAGATTTGAGAATCTCTGGTGGTAGAATATCAGTCCTGTATTTCAGATGCCACTTCCTTGATTCCTTTTTATTTTTTAACTGGAAATTATGATGTGTTTAGTCAACAGCTCAACAACTGCATCAGACTCCTGTCAATTCCTCATATGACTGAAGATAAATCAGTACATTATCTATTATGTTTACAAGCACTTCCAAACCTTCTAGTGTCTGGGCAACATTTTTGGCAAACTTTTCATTGCAAATGAAGGTTTATGGAATAAGTATTCCCAAATGGCAAATTGTAGTTTGGATCTCACTTTATTTGCCAGAATCCCATGTATGAAACTAGCAATGAAGAGTACTTAGCATTTGCCATTTTTGGGGTCATTTCATCAGCTGTAAATGCTTGACAAACATCTACTTTTATTTACTTTATTCAGACCTTACCAATGAATGCAAAAGTAAAGCTTAGTTTTCTTTAAAGAATAATAATATTAGTCACCATTTTTTTTTGCTGTAATTAAAACTGGATAACACCTAAGGTGCATACACCCTTCTGTTTATGTTCTGTTCTTCTTTTTTATGTTTGGTTATATTTTTTCTGGCATAGCACTGAAGTTTACTTGTATGTGATTTTTTTCTTTTCTAGTTCTGCACCTATCAACAGTTTATAAAGAGGTCAGGTCTGTTTCTTTTATTATGCACCCTTTGTTTGAACATTTCTTATGCATCTAGCTACTCTACTGTTATTGATGAATCATGCAAATCTCAAAATATTATAATCTTTATCTCTTCCCTTCAGCACAATTTTATTAGCTTCTACATTCTCTGTTGGACATCATGCCACTGTAAATCATAAATGCTGAATAAATGGCAACATTTTGCAAATCATCTTGCAAAGAATAAGTCAGAGTTCTTGATCGAAATCTTCAAATTTTCTTCTATTTCACCCTGAAATAACTGTATTTTTTTGTTTTTGCAGCTGAGCAATTTTCACTGAGAACTATATTAATGTTTCTAAATGCATATGCTTATGATTATAAATATATTTTAGTACTACATATATAATTTCTGTTTTTGTTCTTCTTAAATAAAAAAAAGAGTTAAGTACAGTTAAGCCATCTTCTCCGCTGACTTTTCAAAAAAGAAACACATTTTTGGATTCAGAACTTCTAGATTTCTGCTAAATTTCCTGAAATGGGATGAATTCTTACATTTGCAAATGGAGTATCCCCATTAACAACTAAATGTTTGTATTTCTCAGCACATATGTTTGCCTCACAGCAAGAGGTTCTCCGGTTTGATCCTTGGCTGGGGTGCCTTCTGTGCAGAGTCTGCATGCCCTCCCTGTGGTCGCGTGGGTTTCCTCTGGGTGCTCCGGTTTCCTCCCACATCCCAAAGACATGCTGTAGGTGGATTGGACACTTTAAATTGGCCCTAGGTCTGAGTGTGTGCATGTGTGTGCCTTCTGTTGAAGGTTGAGCGCCAGGCTGGCAACTCGACACTGTAAAAAACTCCACTGCTAATCAAGAGTGGACAGTGATCCACTGTGGCGACCCCTAACCGGGAAAAAGCCGAAAGAAGAAGAAGAAAATTTCTCAGCACATATGCTCTTGAATTCAAATATGTTTCTTTATTTTTGTGGATATATGTATTAATTTCTGGCAACATGCAGTATGTATAGAAATCAAACAAAATATTCCAGACAAAAATGTCTGCAACATGTCAAGTAGTTTAATTTCCAGTAGCAAACTCATTATTTAGATTTATACAATCCTTATACAGTACTTTATTTCACACTTTACAAAAGAAATTTTATTTTGTTTATAGGGGTAAAGCATTAATCAGACATGAATGCAAACAAGTTCATCCTGCAATGCAAGATACTACAAGAACAAAAACAGCAGCATATTAAAAAAATGAAAATAAAGAGTATTTACAGAGAGATTGTGGCAATGAAAAAGTTGACATTGTATTAACATACCTCTCAACCTCTTAGTGCAAGGATTCTGGACAAAGCCCAACAGAATGGGGGGACAAAGACCCAACAATAGGGACATATTTTAAATATTGCTCTTATAAACTTAGAAAATTGCTAGAGTAATAGGTTTTGTTTTAACATATTTTTCTGAAGGATTTGAAGTTTGAAACTCAAATGTAAGTCATTATTTAGTGACGTCAGTCCTCAAATCATCCAACTGATTTGTCAGAAAACCACAAATTCTATGAGGAACAGACCAAGAATATGAGCCAAAAATCTGGACATTCTGCAAAAATCTGTACAGTTGAGAGGTATGGTATACCAAAAAATATCACTGTACAGCATCATGATTAAGAAGTGAGATTATGTTACATCACTGAAGAAAAGACTAGCTGGTAGAAATCTAGGAATACATACAAACAGAGAAGAGCAAAATTGTGTTACAGTAAAAAAGTATCTATGTATGTACCTAAGATGCCATTTGTAGGATTTAGTGAGTAGTTCTAGAGAGTTGCGGGACAGTAAGTTATATCAGGAGGATTTTTGTTTAGGTGCTAGGACCTACATTGTGACATTTACATATTTTATTTTTTGCTGTAACAGTGATTGCTTGAGTTGGGGGTCTGAATTTATCACAGACATAAAACTCTGTTAAAATTGGAGGGAGGAAATGCTATAGTTTAGGTAAAAGGACGGAGAAGCTATAATTGGGACAATGTAGACTTGTTCCAGGGCTATGGAAAATTTGGAGTTATGAGCATAAGTTGGAACTAGAGGCACTAAGTCTCATAACTCTTGTTGAGGGAATTTATTGCTGAAGTAGTTTATTTAATAATGAGCTTAATAGAAGGATTACTCTCCTTATGACTGCAAGCCATTTAGCTTCGGAAATTCTGATGCAGCGATCTCCTAGGTGAGGGAAAGTGGTAATTAAATGGTATACCATAAGTGAGAAAAGCTGGTAATTAAATGATGTATCTTGTTGGATATGGTTTGTAGCTTTGTTTGTGGTTGTGGTAAATAAAATAAGACCATATTTTAGTTGTGCAAATGACATTCCTTTCACAATACAGCTTTGACAGGTGAGTAAAAAAATGGAGAGCATTTTTGTTTTACAAAAAAAAAAAAGAATGTAGTTGATTGTGTCTGATTTCTCCAAAGTGTACTCAGAAGGTAAGAAATTGATCTAACCAGATGCCAAGGTATGTGAAGGAGGAAGTAGTTTCAGTGGGATTGCTGAGTTGATCTTTTTTCTAGAGACTGCTGAGGTGTGTTTTACATCTTCCTGTTAGTTCCAAAGATCAGGTTTTTTTGTGTTGAGGAGAAACATTTTAGTGGAGAGCATACTACACAGTGGTTGAAGTTTTTGATGGAATTGATTTTCAGATATTTATTTGCTTAGGGGTGGATCTGTAGAGAAACATGTCATCTGCATATAGGGTAAACTGTAGTTGAGGCAAGTCAAATGATAGCTTGTTGACAAAGATTGAGAAAAGGAGAAGATTATGTACTAAGCCTTGAGGTATATTGGAATAAGGTGTGGCATTTTGTGAGATGACATACACATTTTTTTCTAGTTTGTTAAAGCTTTGAAAACATTGTGTGTATTATCTAAACAATCCTGTCTTGGTTTGTGGGTTACTGTGGTGTTGACTGGTAAGAGAAATTTTATTTGAATTTATATTTTAATTTTTACTGCTTTTTCATTGCTTATTGGAAGAAAGGGACAGCCTGTAGATATGATTTACTTTGATTTATATTTTGTTCTTTTACTTTAATTTTCACTGTTGATTATTAGAAAGGGATAGATTTTATACAGGCAAGCTCTAGCCATCCCAAGGGGATTAGCCAGCTATAAAATCACACAAACTGCTGACAGGACAACCCAGAGCTTATCTAAACAATCATATCTTTGTGATTTATTGATCTTTACTGTTATAAAGAAGTGCAACTGACAGTGACAGTGAATAGAAGCTACTGTGCGCAATTTGCGTGTGACGTAAAGGAATTACAGCTTTTGTATGACTTTCAGAACTTGTACAGTCAGAACAACTTTACTCTACTTACTTTAGTATTTAGTTGCAAATTGCTTGTGTGATTATTCTCATAGAAGTTCTCTTTGAATTCTTTGGATATTGATTTTGATTAGTCTTTTCTTTTATAATTTTTTATTTGATTGAAGCTGAATACGGATTGTTTAAATGAGTGTGCCATTAATGATTTGCTAAAGCACAAATATCTTGTACAGAGCAATAAATGCTGTGTATATTTAAAGGTAACACCTGTTAACACTTGTGATCTGTGTCCTCATGTCAAAAGTCGGATGATTTGCTTACCATTATTAGAAGTAAATCTAGACTTACTAATGATTGCACTTGCGCAATTGGCATTGTTTGGAGAACTGTTGCTACATATATTAATGACTGGACGGGAGAGATAAATAATGTTAACCAAAGAAGAAATAGAACACATTTAACAAATGATGTGTCTGTTGTCTATAAATATTATTCAACCCATATGAAACTAGACAATGTCCCTGACAACTTTGGAATTCTGCATGCAAGTATTTAGCAATCTGAGTATTCAGAGTGTTTAGAAGGAAAAAAAAAAGAAGGCGCTAGCAAAAAATAACAAGGAAGAAAAAAAGATCGATATGATAGGTATTGATAAATGTCTGTAAAGTAAAGAGAATACGTACTAGAAAGGACACTGCTTTGTAATGCAATGCGTAGATTTCAGGGAATAATAACATTATTCTATCAGAAAACCTTTAGTCTGCAGAAAAAGACATCATTTTTCTTCCAAAAGAGAAGGTAGAAAAAAGAGTCAAGGGGCAGATTAACAGAAAGAAATCAAAATTGAACGTGAACGGATTGAAGAACATTACTTTAAGAAAAAAGAAGTGAAAGTCAGATGCTGACTACATGGCACAAGTTGTGGATCTACAAAGCCAGCTGGATGGGAACTGTATGCTAGCAAATTTAATACGCTATGAAACAGGGGGATTAATAAGACTAATGGTGATAAACATCATTAATTTGTAAGAATTGATAGAGTAGATAATAATATATTAGATGTTGAAGATTCTTCACATCTAGTCAGAAAATATATTCTTATAATTATAGATTCAATTATTAGAGGAACTGATACTTACATCAAATAGGGTTTATATTTGGCAGCAGCAAAAATAGCAGATGTGAGACAAGCCTTGGAATGCCTTAATGTAAGGAAGTACAAATCTGTTTTTATTCAATCAGTACAAATGATCTAATCTGCAAGAACTCTCTGACTGTTAGTAGGGAACTTATAGCCCTCTTACATAGTATAGCTTGTACGGGTATTAGGGCATATTTTTCACAAATCACATATGGAAAGGATAGTCAGGTCTTTGTAAATTAAAGGATTTTTGGGGGTAAATACCTACATGGAAAAAAATGTCCTGTTTTAAAAAATGGAAATAGGTAGAGCATTCGAGCCTCGTTTGGGGCACGTGTTCAGACAAGATGGCATGCATTAATCAAGATCAAGGAAGATAAATTTTGCAGCAGATATTTTGCAGTATTTGACAAACACTAGGCAGGATTTTTTCCAGGTCAAAAATTTAACAGTTCACAGATAGCAACTTTTGATGCATCTCTGATGGCTGTTAAGGCTAGGAGCATTAATAATAACATTTTTTTTATTATTGGAAAATTTGCTATGTTTCCACAAGATTGATGTTGTTATTGTTTATGAAACATGGTTAATGAACAATGACTGGAAATCAGTTCTGTTAGGGTATAAATGTTTTTACTGTAACACATTCTAATAAAAAATCAGATGGAAGTGTTATGATAGGTATTAAAGATTGTTATGAGACCTGTGATTATTACATGTTCAGTGATAACACCAACACTAAAGACTGTGTAACTGTGACAATAAAGACAACCCTGGAACATATAACAATTGTTGGAGTGTATTAGCTACCAAAGTCAAGTACTGCTGACCGAGAGGAATTGATTCATTTCTTGCATGAAACACAATAGGGGAGGTGGGGACTTAAATTTACCAGAAACAAACTGGAATAATATTGATTCAACAACATTAGTAAGGAAAACAAGTAGAATAAATACCTCTGGCAATTAATTAATTAGTGAGGAATTTATTCACAAAGTATTTTCAGAAAGAACAATTGCTTCAGATTGTAAAAACACCTACCAAGAAACAGAACATACTAGACATTGGGTTCCTAAAGAAATTACTGTTGCTTCTAGTCAAGTTTTACCAACATTGATGTGCAGTTATCATGGGGTTATAAAGGTTAATTTGTTGCTAGATAATTCTGCCAAATTTAAATCTAAACCAATACACAGAAGATTAGTTACAGATTATATGGAAGCAAAACAGTCACTATGAAAAACTAAATGGAATGATGTGCTCAGTGGAAAAAATGCAAGTTGACTGTAAAAAGATTTGAAAGAGAAATGTTGTGTGCAAAAAAATCAAAAAAATGTTTAACATCAGGATCTAGGCATACAATATCAGGGGGATATATTTCTATAAGAACAAGATACGTGATTAAGGTGAGAGACAAAAAAATATAAGAAATGTAACAGAGATCAAACTACAACTTTGATAGCTGAAACAAACAAGTTGGACAAACAAATTAAGCATAGTGTGAGACAAGATAAAGAAAAATGTGAAGAAATTTTATATAAAGATAGTGAGCATAATAGGAAACCTTTTTATAGATACAGAAGATGTGGAAGGAGTAAAGACATACAAACTGATAAACTGTGTGCAGATTCTAAGATTTATTCTTAGACACAACAGATTATAAATATATTAACAAAATTGTATTCAAAACAGGTTTGTCTCCACACAGGCTAAGATAAGTTGTCCTAGTGACATCCAGGTAACTCAGATACTGGAATCAAATTAGATTAAATTGAAAAAGAACGGCACAAACTGGATCCAAATAAAGCACAAGGAGGAGACAGAATTAGTAATAATGACCTGAAAATACTGCAGCAAGAACTTGCAGTACCATTATGTCTATTATTTACTAGGTCATATAAACATGGATATAGTCCTCAAGATTGGAGGCATGAGCTTATTATACTATCTTTAAGGGAAAGGGGAGTAGGACAATCCCAGAGTCATATAGACCCATAAGTCTACTTTCCTGTTGTGGAAAAATAATGGAGAAGGTAATACTGAATAGGTTATTGTCAGAACCGGATAGGTTGGGACTTGAAACCATATATCAGCATGCGTATGTTGAAAATAGATATATTACAACCTATAATGCGATGTTCTATAACAATATAATAACTGCTTTGAATGAAACATTGTGCTGTGATATAATTTATATAGATTTGACTTCAGCATTTGACAGGGTCATACTCATAACACTAATCAATAAATTAAAACAAGTAGGTATTGATGTACTCTTGATAAGATGGATAGATGCATGGCTTAAAAATAGGACACAGCAAGGATCATACAGCAATTGGACAGGTGAAATTCTTGGTTACAGTCAGGGTGTCCCACATGGCTCTGTACTATGCCCTTACTTGTTTAGATTGTATCCTTCAGACCTAACATTTTTATCTGAGATGTTCTACAGTCTATACGCAGATTACCTGAATTTGTATAAACTGATTACACATGTTGCAGATAAGGCATGTCTGTGAACGAACTTGACTAAATTGACTGTTTGGGCATAGGAGAATAATATGCTGATAAATACATCAAAAACTAAGCATATGAGATTGAGAGGCATAAATTGAAAGGTGAATATTTAATACAGTACACAGTCATTGAAACTGCAGATTTATGTAAGGACCTGGGTATATGGTCAGATCCAGCTTTTTCTTGTCATATCAACCAATTTGTTAATGATAGTTATAGAACTACAGGCTGTATAACAAGATTTATAAAGTCTAGAAAATCAGAAATGATGAAGTCATTATTAGTTACATTAAACCCAAACTTGAGTATGGAATAGCAATATGGAAATCTTTTCAGAAAACAAGCATGAGTAAACAGGAAAGATTACAGAAGAAATATAACAAGGGCATTCATGGATGTTAAGTTAATGTGAAAGACTAAAATGACTGAACTTCTGCAGCATCTCTTATAGATATCTAAGAGGAGATCTAATTTAGGTATATAGGGCATTTAGGGACAACTACCTCTGGGAATGTTTGGGGTTATCAAAAAGTAGTAGAGAATCATCAGATAAACTATGTACAAGATTCTATAGGAATGAGAAGTGTACTAATTATTTCTCTGATGGAGTAGCTGATGCATAGAACAGACTACCAAATTACATTAAAGCAAGTACCAGTTTAGATATTTTTAAGAACAGCCTGGACACTTTTTATGGGACCAAGTGTTTTAGTATATTGATAGGCTGGAAGGGCATTAATGCCTGTGCTTGAAATATTTACATGTATGTATGTATGTATGTATGCATGTATGTGACACCAACATGTAGTAGATGGGATAGGAGGATGGAGTGATTCACTTTGACAAATGCTTGGGTTAAGTCAATGAAAATGGCTGCAAACTGATTTCCTTTCCGAATATTGAGTAAGATGCCCCAGTCACTGAACAAAGCATGGTCATAACATTCCTACTAGACCAGAATACATGCTATTTGTTGGAGAGTAAGTAATATTTATAAATATACGTGGTGAGTTGGTTACATATCAGCTTTTCAAGCATTTTACCTAATGTAGGGCGGTACTGAAATTGATCAGAAATGACTTGTGATGGGTTTAGTTTCCATTGCTACTGGTTATGGCTACTGGTCAGATTAATACTGATTTATAAATTACAGACATGGTGTTTATGGTGAAGCAGAGATTATAGATGTGAAGTAGTGGGGAGATGAAATAATGCCTGAAGCAGCATAGACACCGAGGGCAGAGTTTGTCTGAGCCTGTAGGATAGTCAAGTAGAATTCACTCTAGCAATGGAGTGATCTGCTTGACAGTGACCATGGTAAAGTAGGAAGGTATATGATATTCTGGAGTGTCAGGCTCTGAAGGGTGATTGGAAGCAAGGGTAGACAGTGAGAATGGAAGGTTGATGAATTCTCTGACAAAGTCAGATGGAGTGATATTACCAAGTGGATAAGGTATTTTGTTTATAATTGGAGTGTGTTTTGGAAATAACAGTTGTTTACTTCCTCCCAAATATTTTTGGTGAGTGCCATAGAGATATCTGTTTTAGTGAGAGGTGTTTGACTTTGTGCCTGCAGATATCTTGTTTGATAATATGAAAGGATCCATCCATCCACACACCCCCTTATCCTATTTATGCAGATGAGGTCAGGGTGTCTCATCAGCAGTATCCATCATTAGAGCCGAAGTTTCCACCACCTGGTGGCTAGATGTATAGTGAATTCTATTGTGCAATGTGTGGCTCCCTTTCCAGGTATTCCAGATGTCATCATGACATTTTATTGAGTCTTTAGTTATTTAGTCATCTAATCTGTTTTCTGTTTGAATAATCCAGCAAATAAAAGGAATTATGTGTTTTGGGTGGAAAATAGGAATTGTGAAAGGTGTTTGGTGGGAGATCTGCCATTAGTAAGGGTAAATATGGGTGTAAGTCTGACAATGTTGGTTTGTAATTTTGTAATAAATGAGACAAGCTTTGGGAGTATTTAACAGTGATTTTTTATTTTTTTTATTTTGAAGGTAATTGGACAGTAGTCACTGAATGAGGGAGGATGTGTAATTTAAACCAAAAATCACACTGGAGTATTGGAAATAAAATGGGAAATACAGTATTAAATGTACTTGACTTTAATGTATCTGCTCTTCATCCAAGACAAACTTCATCAGATGGTGTTTATATTTCATTATTAGTTTACCTCATATCTGTCCTTCTTCTTCCTTTTTGTTGTGAGGGTGTGTAATTACAGAGGAGATGCTAGCAGGGTGTGAGGTAATTATGAGTTCAAGCAGAGAGAATATTGGTTTGCGAGTGTGTTAGGTCTGGTATGTTAAATGGCTATCAGGAATAGTATGAGGTCTGCCAGGAATTTAGCAAAATCATCCATGTTGGTCCCAGTAGATATAAGCTGAAGACTCCAAGGATAATAAGTTGTTAATTTGAAAGGATGTTAGTCGATAAGTCAAGAATTAGGCTTTGGAATTTTGCTGCTAAGGATGGTGGAGGCAAATACTCCATGGTAATATAAAATTGTGTGCAGTATTAGGGTAGGACTTTGTAAGAAACTAATTTGTGTCATAGTCAGAGGAAACGTTGGCCTTGGTTATGAGTAAAATGTTAAGTTGTGATCTGTACATTACCTCTGTACTGCCTTCTATGCATTTATAACTGGGGAAGAAGTGACTGATATTGAGGTAGCCATGTCTGAGACAGGGTTCTGTAATGGCTACAATGTCTGGTGAGTGCAATGTGAGGAAAGCACTGATTTGTTCTCGTTTGTTTCTTATATGTTTGGCATTGAATTGGATACATAAGACTGTGCTGCAATTGTTTGGTGACAAAGTTTGGTGAGTGGTTCTGTTGGGTGGTAGGCCTGGACTGCTTTCAATGGTAGACATAATTAGCAGTAGAGAGATGACTACTGTGACTTTGAACAGGAATTTTCTTATTTTATGTGTATGAGTGAGGACATTGGATATGAGTATTCATTTTATTTTGTTAGTGTTTGGTAGATGATGTAATGGAACTGTATGCATGTGGAAGGGTGCTGCAAGTGATGAAAGTGATAAGCAATAATGATATACTAGAGTGGGAGAACAGTGACATTCTTCGGTGGTAATGTTGGTGCATGAATGCCTGATGCTTGAGTTTTCAGTGGGAGAATGTTAGTTTGTGGGAAGGTTTTGACATGATAGTTTTACAGTTTCACTTGAAAGTTATACAGTAGCTGATATGCCTTTAAAATGGATAGATTTCCATATTAGAAGTAGGCAGAGAATGAGTGATTTAAATTTGTTATTTTGGGTGGCGGCTGGGGAATTGGGTGTGGAAGGGGAGCAAAGTGGGTGACAACCCCAGCATTAGTGGGATCCAATCAACATGTGCATGTACAGAGAAAAAAAATAGAGAGAGAGAGAGAGAGAAAGAAAGAAAGAAAAGCTTGGGGAATTATCAGGGAAATCAAGAAATTGTCATGCTGAGAGGCAGGACAGAGTTAGGAAGGCAGTAAACAGACACCAGAATAATGAGGCATATATTTCAGAGGGAAATAGCTATATTAAGGGTGGATAAAGCAAATCAAGTAGATGGACTACTTGACATTGTCATTTAAAATCTGCTCAGTATTCAGGCAGATCCCCTGACTGAGGTTTTCAGTATATCACTCTCCACTGTAGAAGTGCCTGAAGATGCAAAGTCAACTATGACATCCAAGTACTTGGTGGGGAACTCAGGAAAATTTCAGAAAACTACAGACCTGTTACCCTAGCAGCAGTGACAAAATAAGTAATGGAGTGAATAAGGAGGGTAATATTGTTTGCTTACCTTGATCATAGCAATCTCCATGACAGGAAGGAACATGATGTCATGCCCATAGGAATCTATCATTCATGCCTCTTCTTGTTTTAGGACTGGTTTATAAGAGACCTTGATAAGGTTGATACTTCTCAGTGTGCTTGGTTCAGATATACATACACACACACACACACACACACACACACACACACACATATATATATATATATATATATATATATAGTAGATATGGATATATATGGGTCTACTTCAGACCATTAAAATGCCACATCACTGAATCACAGAACACTGAGATGGAAACAAAGAAACCTGCGAATCTAGAAGGATGACATGATCGAACCATGAAATATTGACCCAGGTAGTGTGGATGTCAGGTAGTACACAGTAGTATGGAATGGAGATCACAGTACACTGGTGATTGGGAAATTTATCTTTACCCCACTGTGGTGCAATCTCGGACTTGGTATATATAATTTAAGGGAGTGCAAGGGGGCTTATCCCTCCTGCAAAACTATTGTAGTAGGTATATTTGTTTGTTAGATTTGTTTTTAAGTGGAGAAATTGCTGTGAGTTCCACGTGATGGTGTTGAAATAGTTCCATGCACTTAGTTCAATGTTTCATGGTTCGATCATGTCGTCCTTCGATGTTCTTAGGTTTAGTTGTTTCTGTCTCAGTGTTTTATGATTCAGTGATGTGGTGTTTCAATGGTCTGAAGTAGACCCATATATATATATATATATATATATATATATATATATATATATATATATATATATATATACCCATATATATAAACATAGATAATTAATCCTGAGTTATGCATAAGACAAATAAATCAAAATTACCAATATACGGTTTACAAATAGTAGAAACAAAATAAATGCTGAATTACTCTTTTCAATAGAATAACTGATTTTAATATAAAAAACAAAACCCTCCATGAAAAACTCTAATTGCAACCCTTCAAACCTTCAAAATTTAATGGAAATCAAAAACAGTTAAACATTTTCATCCATGTGCTCACGAGATTTCTTCAGAACATTTTAAAAACACACAGAAGAGTTCTAGATATAACTAAAAGGACTGAAAACAGTTTTATGCATAACTAAATCAATATGCATAAAACACGGAAATAATTATTTTGTAAATGACATAGTCCCTTGTGTTGTACTTTGTAAAGAAGCACCAACTAACTAGTGCCATTCAGCAGAGTACGACTGTTGTTGACTGTTTCAGGTTGAAATAAGAGATAACAAACATGGAATCTCAAGTCTCATTATGTTAAAAATGAACCATTATATACAATGTAAATAAAAACAAATGTAAGCCAACACGACATAAGAGAATTTAAAGCACGTGTAGTATAATATTTTCTCTTCTATTTCTTATTTCTAAGTATTTATTCTCAAATTAGCCTTTAGTGTGTTTCAGCATAGTACAAATAATGAAGACCCTAATACATGAACATGTTTTCCAGCCCTCAATAACACTAGACTTCAGGGTATAATCAGAGCTCAGAGGAGCAGATTATATTCTTCCTTTGCACAGTCTAAACTACACTGTAGGCTGCTTGCCATAGGTACATGTGACTCTGGAGAGAATAAAACTGGCTATTTAATTTCCATAATTCTGTAAACAGTTGAAATGTAATGCACAAAGTGACACATCATGGCAGTAATTCCATGTCTCATTTCTGCAGAATGCCAGAGTGTAATAGAAATAAATGAAGGCAGATAGACAGTAATCTTGGTATAAAGAGTCCCCTGCCTCTTACAGGGCGAATGGAATGGGAATGATAATTAAGAATGATCACATGTGCTATTTGGGTGATATCTCATCCAGACTTCTTTAGGTATAATATATTTATGGGTCAGGGTGCGCAGTCTCAAAGGCTTACTGGCAAATATATCACCTCCCTAACAGAACCCTTTTTACTGTAGTGCTGTCCTGCTTCCTGAGGTGAAAATAAATACTGAGAGATGGGGTTTTCTGATATTTTTTAAGATTAATATGAGAATATTCATGACCTTTTCACTTTAATGACTTCTTTATGTGATTCAGGATCTATTGCCCTATGAGCTCTTTCTATAGAAGCTACAGTGAATCATGCAAAGGGAATAAAAAAGGCAATCACGAATGTCAACAAAATAAATTGTCATTTTCACTGTCACCAGTTACTGTACATGCTTCTGTTCTTATTTTCTTACACAAACTTCAGAGTAATACATTCTGTTATATTATTTTTGGAATCAAGCTTCCGGTTCTTATTTTGTATTTGTACAAGTTGCTCAGAATGAATACCTATTTTAGTGCCCAAAATCTGCAAACCAGTTTTAGTCTTTCACTAGAGGCCTGAGTTCTTCAAAGATGACTGATTCCTTACAGATTATCTTGGGAAAAGTACATGCATCATTGAGGTCCTTGCTGCTACTTCAGAAGGATTATGCAAGCTGCCAAGGGAAGCTGTACAAGCTATAGTTTTCAGACGCACACTCAGAAAGGCATTGAGTTGTCAACATTTCACATATTTCTGGATTTATATGAATATTCAGATGATTACATTTCTTTTTAATAATGTAGATTATTTGTTTTCCTCTGTTGATCCACAAGGTTTTCACCATGGAGACAGCTTTATGTCTTCAAGCATCAGATATGAGTCCTTTAGTGAGCAAATGTCTGAGTAACTGATCATTGCTTGAACATTCTAAGATCGGTGAAATATTGTCATCTTCTGTAATTAAGTTTAAAATTATTTTTTTTCTCAGAACAGAATTGATTGTCTTAAAAAATAACATCTGTAATTTTTCTGTATAAATCATATTTAAACAAAATGTATCTGCAATAGCAGTGACCTAGAAAGATAGCTGAAGCCCTTAACTGTCACCCTAGATCACCCAAAATTAGTTACCAGACATGGAGCTGCAGGAAAAGCTGATCAGGTATGGGAGTGAGTGGCTATCACCAGTTTGCACATCCTAGAAGTATGTCTTGATACATATCCCACTGCATGATTGACATCTGTAAATCAGACCAGTGACAAACAGTTTGTGTGAGAAGGTGGGATGCAGGACCATAAGCCTGCCATGGATAGATAGATGTACAGCATACTCAGACTATTTATAGCAGCCCCCACAGGAGAACTTTGGTTAGGAGATGTATTGCATTTGCTGGTTAACAGGGGTAAAGGTTAGGAACAGAAGTACATTTATTGAATCCCCAGAGGCTGATGGCCTAAGATTCCTGACTTTAGCTTCTTGTGTCCAGTTTACCCCAGATTCTGACAAGCAGTGTGATATACAGGTCAAGGAACAGTAGGTGCTTTATGTGCAAATAAAGAGGAAGAGCAAAGAAAGCATACAGAAACGTTTCTCTAATAAACTGACATATAAACACCAACTCTGCTGTCGCCACAAAAAAGAGATGTTATATTCACATGACCCAACTCAGCAAAATGTTGTATACACTCTGGGTAGAACAGATAAAGAGTTTTTGTATGGTACAAACTGGCATAAGCCCCTTGATCTGGCTTATAGTGCTTAGTATTGTTGGCAGGGTCATAGCATGATTCATAAATGCCACTTCTCTACCAGGGATGCATATCCTAAATCTGTCTAAGGAGGATAAACCACTTTGGACTGTACACAAAATTTCTGCTGACCTTTCTGCATTGCTGTATCCAGATACTCTAGATTTCAGTAGGACAGATGTTGCATGGCACTGAAGGTTGGTGTGTGTGTTACACTTTTCTGATGCACATGCTCATGCCCTAGTTCTAGCAGAGAAGAAGACCTATACTCAACATTGTTCAGGTGTAATGCTACGTGTTGTGGTAGTCTGGAATGAGGGGTCATCATAACAGGTGCTTCTTGTGCAAATTTCTTCCCTTTTACAACAAGGGACACAACATACTATGCATGCAGACAGCTTACAATTTTTCAGAACCTCGATGAAGCAGTAACTAAACTGCATGCTAACCAACTGCATGTATTGCATATCTATGAAGTGCTTTGATAAACCTTGTTTAGACATTATCTAACAGAGATATTTAGCCTAGTGCCAGCAGTGTTATGGGAAGGTAAAGGAGGAGCATTTCCCCTAGATATCAACCAATACTGTATTATTATAAGGGAAGGAGGAAGGTGCCTTTTGAGAATAGGCAGTGCTGTTTTTATTATATGGTAAGGGACAATGTTTCATTTTTGTCTGCAGTTTACTTCTGAGCAAAACCCAGTGTAGCCAAGCAATTCTATCAAATGCATAAGTACTGACTCTATTCTTAACTTGCCCAGAGGTCATGAGGTTTGGAGTTACTTATATTAGTCTAGAAGGTACAGGACCTGAATCTATCTATATAGGTAGTGTGGGATACTTAACTCCCTACAGAAAAAAGAGATTTAAGGGGCTCCTCTTCACTCAGTTGTTTCACTGATTCTTGGACACAACCCTTATCTACGGGCCTTAACAACAATACTGTATAGTGAGTAAAGAACGGGTGGAGCCTAGAAAATGAAAATTTTCACTAGGATTGTCAGTAGGAGTAAGTTGTCCTACACAAAGAGCACTATGTTGCAGTGTGGTAAACAGGGGAAGATAGACCTTAGGCATGAGTCTTTGTACATTTTATCGGCTGGATACAAAAATATTCCTAGGACTGCCCTGATGTTGCTTCATTCCATTCTGTTTAGGGAGTCTGTCTGGTAAATGGAGCAAAGTGTGACAGTGTGCTACACGGGGGAACATTAATTTCTTCATGATATAGTCAGCCAGCATAAGTCAGTGAAGTCGATAGTGGAGCTCAGTAACACAGTAATGCTGTACAATGTCACAGATGAAATATTCATGAATCCCATCTGCTGTGATGGATTCCAAGATAGTCTACATAGTTCTATAGGTTCATAGGTATGTACTAGGCTAATGGCCCTGGAGTCTTTACAGGCCTGGCCCAAAAAAAGTGCCCTGGCAATGTGTCACCCAATATTAGTTCACAGTGCCTCTATCAAGTAGGGCAACTGGACTGATCCCTCGGGTGAATGTTCTGTTACCCATCCACTCATCGAGATTTTTCTTGAAGTGGGCCAGTAAGGTGCTCTGCTTGACATAAATGGGAAGCTTATTCCAGAATATGGGCAGTCTCTGGGTGATGAACCTGTCCCTCCATCCCTCCAGCATGTTCTGTTGATTGTGGTAATGAGGTTGTGATCTCAGGAGTGTGTGGCGTGGGAAGATTGGGATTTCTTTAGGTGTTGCATTTCAAGTAGGGCTGGGTCAGACATGGCTTTGTAAGTCAAGCAGAGATCATCTCTAAGTAGATGATAAGAGAATGAGAACAGTTGAGGTTACCTGAGTCTGCTCATGTAGGACATGTGTTTAAGGCCTAGGATCCTTTTTGTGAGGTACTTTTGTGGCCTCTCCAGCTGTTGTAGGTGTCTGGTCAGGTACATGCCAAACAGGGTGTTATATTTGATGACTGGTCTAATGAGGGATGAGTAGAGAGGGATGATGACCTCATTCTTCCTAAATGCAAAACCTTTGGTTATGAGATGTGCCACGTAGAAGGAGTTTATGACCACAGCGGCAATGTGGTGGTCGAAGGTGAGGTTGCTGTTGACCTGGGTGCCCAGATCTCATATGGCCCCTTCAGTGTTCAGTGGGCTCCCATCATCTTGGTAACTAGTGGGAACTGAGTTTTTTCCAAAGGGAATGATAACATATCTTTTGGCATTTAGATTAAGGCCATGGTTCCGACACCAGTCATTGGTCTCAGTGAGGCTCTTTTGTAGGGTGTCTGCATCACTTGGGGAGTTAATAATGACTCCTAGCTTGTAGTCCTCAGCAAACTCGATCAGTGTTGGCCTGGACTTCTGAAAAGTAGATGCCAAATAGGAGAGGGCCCAGGACCAAGCCCTGTGGGACTCCACTCGTGACTGACAGCCTGGAATCTGCAACTTTCACTCTGTGGACCCTGTCTGTGAGCCAGCTTGCAAATTACCTATTGATATATGGATTGATGCCTAGTTTGGTGAGTTTATCAATGATACCTGAGTGGGGAATGGTATCAAAGGCCTTGGCCAGGTCGAGATAGGCTGTATGTACTGCCTTACCCTCATCCACAGCCTTGGGGACTGCCTCAAAGAAGTCAACCAGGTTCAGCAGGCAGGATCTCCCCTTGACAAAGCCGAACTGCGTGGGGTCAAGAGTTTGGTGATTGCCTGTATCTTTGTTAAGTAGTATTCCTAGCCTTCATTATAACAAGAGAGGTTTATGATGTTGGGGACATGCTTGCATAGAATGCAGAAGGATGTGAGTCTTCATGCTATGCAAATATTTTTGCTTTTGATTCCAAAATGGTTTCTCTGCTGTGCTCTACAGAGAAAGTAGAAAGTGATGAAACATGCCTGTGCAATAAGGAAAGCTGCATTATATGCCATATGTGGAGTGGTAAATCACTTCCAAAGACAATAAAAGGAGGGTTTCTTAAGTATGGGAGACTGAGTTGCTACTTAAACACATATACACACAAAATATGTAAATCTTGTGAATATAGGAGTTTCTTCAGTGTGTGCTTAACCAATGGACATATTTGCACATTTTTTGTTTGTGGAAGTAAGCACCACTGTTTGATATAAAGACAGATAACACTGATAAGTATTATTTTATATTTGAATGTAGTATACGCATATGTGTGTGTGTATATGTATATGTATAAATATATATATATATATATATATATATATATATATATATATATATACATAGATTCACTTTAGAATCTTGAACTTCTGAAATCTCGAGGTTGAGACCATATGATCGAGGTTTCAGAAGTTCGAAATTCTGAAACAAATCCAACAAAAAGAAAACAACAACAGACAAAACTTTTCTGCAGGGGTCAAGCCACCCTGCACCCCCACACCCCCACTACTTAAATATACCAACTCCGAGATCGCACTACAACAAGGAAAAGGGAAATCTCCTGTTCTGCGCTGTATGCAGATCTCCATTCAGAATTTCAAAATTCTGAAACCTTGATCATATGTCTCAATGATATGACTTTCGAGATTTCACAAGTTCGAGATTCTGAAGGGAACCCGTATATATATATATATATATATATATATATATATATATATATATGTATAGATAGATAAAATTGCAGAGGCTCAGGGGACAAAAGCTTCATTATTGACAGTACAAGATTACAAAAATAGGAAAAATGTATCACAGTAGGTATACAATAGAAAGCTTATCTTAATACATTATAAAATTGTTGTCATACACAATTCACAGTGGTTATATTTAGCAGTATTATATAGCACATTATACAGTGGATTGAGATATATTCACATACACAAGTGACAGTGATAACACTTTGAGATAAGAAAGAGTAAAAAATAGAAGTGTAAAAGTTGTGTCAGACCTGTATATGTTAATCTAGAGGAGTACAGCTTGGCTTTCGAACAAAGTAAGTGAACAGAAGTATTTCACTTATTACAATATAAAGTTGATGTCATATACAATTACAGGATTTGATTTTAGGGGTAGTGAAATATAATAAGATAGTGTACAAGCTACACTGACAAAAAGACACAATTATTAGACATATGATAGTGTTAGCCTTATGTGAACAACTGCCTAGGTATTCCTTTCTATGTAGGATACATGCATTGCAAAAATGTCAGTATATATTGTGTGAATAGTTTAGCCTGGGTCAGAACAAGTACATATCCATGAGCTAGCTAAATGGGATTTGAGAAGGTTTTTGAAGTAGGCGTTGTTGTCTATAGTTCTTATGTTAAGAGGTATGGCATTCCAGAATTTTGCAATGTAGTTGGAGTATAGGGAGTCACCTGATCTATTTTTACTTCTGGTTTCATCCATTAGTGATTTATTACCGGATCCTAGAAAGCATTTACTTGAGCATTGATTTAATAGACCTTGCAGAGCTGAATTTTTTTCAGGTTAGCAAAATATTTGATGGGCCCATACTAAGTTTGTTAATGGTGAGCAGGTTGGGTAGTTCTAGCCAAGACAGGTGTTTGTTTTGACTAAGTCAGATCTATTAAGATTAGTGAATATGAAGGATGTATAGAGAAGTGTGGAGACTAGGTATGTTCTGGCAGTAATGGTTTTAGTATTATTGGAAAGGTATTTTTTGCATCTGTATAGATTTTTAAGTTTTTTTGTGAACTTTTTTTTTATTGCTTGTGCAATATGTAGGTCAAACTTTATGTTTTGATCTATTATAACACCTAGAAGTTTGGTTTGGGGAACTGGTGTAATAGCTTAGGTTTGTTTGGGTTGAATATGAGTTGTGCAACTGATATGTTTTGACTGCAGTAAAGGATTTTTGAGCTATTTTTTGAAGTTCTTGGAGGGTTGGGGCAGAACAGATTAGGGTTGAAATGTCTGCATATTGGACTAATGTAGCATGTAGGAGGCAGTATGAAGGTTGCTGGTGAATAAATTGAAGAGAAGGGGACCAAGAATAGACCCTTGCAGAACACCAAAAGGAACAGGTAGTAGAGAAGATTATTATGTCATTTTATAGCTTATCTGCAATCTGATAATTAGTCCTGGATCCATGTAATATTGGAGTAGTTTAGACTGAGTTCAGACAGTACAGTTTGGAGTTTATTATGAGAGACAGTATTGAAAGCTTTAGAGAAGTCTAGAAAGATAGAAGATACAAGGTTGCTTTCATTCCAATGTTGAGTAATAGTTTTAGTGAAGCTAATAAGGGCTGTGGTAGTGCTGTGATTAGGGCATAATACATGCTGTGTATTTGTTATAAGCTTGTTGGATAACAGAAAGTTTAGGATTTGATTATGTATGCACTTTTCAAGAATTTTTGATAATGGTGATAGGATAGCAATGGGCCTGTAATTTGATAGTTCAGTTGAATTTCCACCTTTGCGTAATGGTATTATGTGTAATAATTTCCAGAGAGCAGGGATATGTTGTTCAGTGATGGATCGACTGATTATTAAAGAGACTGGGTATGATATGGTTTTAGCTGCAATTTTGAGGTATTCAGCAGGCAGTTTGTCTGCTGCAAGGGTTGTGGGTTTAAGTTTATTAAGATATTTATATATAGTAGTTGTTGGGACTGGTTGTAGGGAAAAGTGGTTGATTTTATGAGCTAAAGAAGAGAGAGTTGGTGGTGGTGTTAGGCAGTTATTATTAGTGAGGGCATATACACACACATTTATATATATATATATATATATATATATATATATATATATATATATGCTATATATATATATATATATAGATATATATATATATATATATATATATATATATATATATATATAGTATATATGTAAGTATATATCTGCACACACCCCATTATAATTGCATACTTTCACTGCTGTCATGTGACATATTTTAGGTTCAGGTTTAACGATATTTTTACCATTTCTTTCTACTGCAACTATATCTCTTCATGTAGGGTAGACTTTCATATCTCAAAGTCTGTAGTTTTTCACTTTAGTTACTCTGGTGGAAGGATTTGTACTGTTTAATAACTCTGCATTTGCGTTTACTATATGCTGAGCAGCTGTTCAAATCAGTCCTGATTACATGCCATCTGGCACACTTTATGAGTTTGCAATTATGAAGGAACATAGCTTGCAGTGGGTGGGCATGATCTGCATATTCTGCAGCCTATTTCAATACATAATGTGACACCGCATACAAAACAATTAACCACTCACTCATTCAATTAGACAATAAATAAATAAATAAATATGTGATACCAGATGTAATGCCAGGCTAAAGGCAACAGAACAAATACTTATATTAGCCACCCAACAGTTCCCAGAGCTTAGAAATATGTGATATTTGTCTTTTTGAATATAAAATAATGGGATATCTTATGACATGTGTTGGGTCTCCAGACTTGCTGTCTTCTCTAGTGAAAGTAACAGGAAAATATGACAGACCAGGAAATCTCCTTATTTTTAGATGCAATTGTGGTAATCTCTGATGGACTTGGCTTGCATATCACTACGACACTCAGGTGAATTTAAAGGAAGGAGTGAGCCTTGGATAATTATTAAATATGTAATATTATATTAAATTAACTTTTGTTCCTTAAGAAACATTGCCAACACAAGTAAAAGAACTGCTTTAACCACTTTTTTCACCATTGCAAGGACAATTATATCATGTGAGGCTTAACATAAAAAAAAAAACAAACAAAAAAAAAACATTAGATATAAATGTGCTATGGTATGCTAAAAAAGAAATGATGCTGTCCTGTTTGTGGTGTATCCCTCAGTGGGTACTCATTATTCATTGTCTAAATTATGACAGTTAGGGACATTATTTTTGTACAGATATGTAGGCAATTAACTTAGTTATCTGGAGCTTAGTTATTTTCTGTTCACACCATGTCTATTTTTATTGCTTTTTATTCATTAATCTGTGTATGACAACCAATGTATAGATTACAGTGTATTAGCACTATTTTCTTTATTATTTATGTAAAGTTCATTTATTCATATTTAATCTGTTGAGGATGATATCCATTTTATCTACATATATACAGAGGCAGATAAATATATATCTATTTACTCACACATCAGTGTTTATCTGAGAAGATGGTAAGCATTATTTCCACTGATGGTTAATAAGCTTTGTGTTACATGTCTGCTATTAGACTGCTTAGGCTCACTGCTAACAACAAGATATTTATCATTGTTTTTCTACTTAGCCTGATTAAAAATAGGCATTTAGGTATTTCTGGCCCTAACCCAGAGTGGTGGCCTAGAATGGTAACAGTTCTACCATGTCAGTGTGTGTGTGTGTGTGTATGAATATTGTTTTGTGAGAAAGATAACTACTGTGGATAAACGGACACTAAATAAAACTGGGTTTCAAAGAAAGCAACGATTAAAGAGGCCAGGGGCAGTAGGAATTGGGGTGTGAAGACTCAGCTCTGTAAGAGGCCTCTGTACAATTAAGGCTGGATGCATGTGCTGAATGCCCAGAACAACAGGCCATATCCCCTTTATGCTCTTGCAGCCATGTTGTATTTTGTGAATAAATGATTGAAAATGACTTATTTGTGCTTTCTTGTTTCTACCTCACCCTTGGTTGGCAGTGGTGGAATTCAAATCCCATCAATGTTTACCATCCTGATGTCACAGTTGATGACATCCTGTCATTTGATGGTCACTGAGATGGCAGTAGTATCATTACACTCATAACACTGGAGGAAGGGATGCCATCTTTCCATCACAAACTAAGTGCAGTTATATTAAAGTAAATCGTAACAAAAGTGGAATGGAGCATGATAAGATCCCTAGTAAAGTGTACAGTGTTTCAGATGCTGTATAATAAGACACATATAACACTGTAATAAGTAGTTATCTACAAGCAGATGATCATTTTTAAGGAAGAAAATAACAGTGTGTGAATCCTTTCAGTGATATCCCTAAAGTAAAGTATAATTGTGTGTATTATGCATTGAATGGATTAGCACTGGAATGGAATAAATTGTGAAGATAAAGATGCAATGAAGATTATGAAGAGGGGGATGAGTATCTTGACAATAAAGATGCAAAGAAGATGAAGATGATGTCACTTAGCACTGGCAAATTCCCATGAACCATTTTGGTGACATTAGTTAATATGACTATATGAAATAGTGATTATTTTTACACCAGGGTAAAACTAAATAAATGATATTTCTCACTTTACACAAAACAAGCATTTAATGCATCCTCCTAATTCCATCCTCTGCCTCATATGTATCCAGCAATGTACCTCAGCATCCTCACTAATTATTAGGTTATGCTCCAGCAATACTTTAGGCAATGCTTCATTTATTCCTTTGTCATCAGTACTCCAACTCATGCTGAACCAAGCACTGACCCTTGAACCATATGTACTTGCAAGTGCGGACAAGTGTTACCAGTATTGTTGATCTGTAAAGCAAAGAATGCCATCACAGCACTGCAGTACTTTAGATTGACTTGACTCCTAATCAATCTCCAAAGATATCCTCACTGACTTATACTTTATGGGCAGTAGACTCCAAAGATACAGGACTAATACAAATGATTTGTACAGAGGGTGGGATTAAAGTTTCATGATATAAAATTAGAAGTGTTCTTGTAGAGATGCACAAATAAGGATGGAAAGAACTCCAAAGTGAGGGTAGATATGATGAAGTATTGGATGCTGTCCTCTTTGCTATAAATCAGAAGGTCTAGAACTGACATTTCATAAGCAACAGATTGACAGCACTCTATTGTCAAGCAGGTGTATTGATCACTGTTCTGAGAGAGTACATAAGTATGCATGATTGAGGGTCAATGAATTCTGCTCTATATAGGGATTGGTGTTTATTTATTTATATTTGTTTATCTGGGTAGTGCACTGATCTCAGTGGAGCATTTGCAGGCACAGCCTGGGTGAATAGGATCACAAATGGAATGAACAAAATACTGATCTCAGAGTTGGTATGTTTATTTAGGGGGTGGGGGGCCCTCACCCCCCCTCTTGGGTGGGTTTAATATGTGTCCATTTCATTGTTTTATCATGGTGGCCAAGTGTTTTTTTTTTCCCAGTGAAAGTACTTTGGTGCTTCGTGGTTTTTTTTTTCATGTTTCGTTGAAGTAATCTCGGTCTTTTGATAAATCAACACAGAACCATATATATATCTATATATAGATAGATAGACATATATATATATATATATATATATATATATATATATATATATATATATATATATATATATATATATATATAGATATATATATATGTTTACAGTTGCAACAGTATGCTACAACATTTAGTTGAAGAAGCAGTTTACAATGTCAAAACATGGATGGAAAATGGAATAATGCTTAGCAGATCTTTTTGGATAAGATGTAGCTATAATAACTGAGACGTCTTACTCTAAAGGGATAGCAGCCAATCATTATATACAGAGGTATGAAGACCCTAGAATGTCTAGTGAGAATAGCTACAGGAAAATATACTATGGGAAGAAGGCAGAGAAAAGGTGAGAAAGGCTTTATGACAGATTTCAGCAATCAGAGTGTGCAGTTGGGAATCAATGTGTTTGACAATTTGTTTCTATGTGTGTGTGTGTGTGTGTGTGTGTGTGTGTGTGTGTGTGTGTGTGTGTATGTGTATGAATGAGCAAGTTGTTTGTAGTGTGTGAGACAGACAGGTGTAAGTGTGGTATGAGAAGGTGTGGTAAATTGTCTTGAGAAGCACTTGCTCTGAAGTAAGTGCAATCTTACAGATGGTTATATATTTTTTGAGGTGGAGTGAGGTTTTGCTCCCCCCCCACACAAAAAGCTTGTTTGTAAATGTCTCCTGTGTTTGGGCGTGTTTAGAGGTGTGTCATCTGAGTGTTTGTGTGTGTGCATGCACATGTGACCTGTGTTTGTGTGTGTGTGTGTGTGTGTGTGTGTGTGTGTGTGTGTGTGTGTGTGTGTGTGTGTGTGTGTGTGTTTGTGTATGTGCATGTGTGGTGATTTGAGTAGGCTAATCAATGTACATGCATCATCAGTTTTTTTTTTGTTAAAGAAGTAGCCATATATTGCTCTGTTCTAACTTTTAATGACTACATATAAAGTATGTAGCAATAATACTTCATGTGACATTCATCACAAAAGTACCCAAAATAGTACAGAATGGTATACAATGGTCGAGTAGCTGGACATTTATGCGGAAAGAATAATCTGTTAGTAGAGAGAATAGACATAATTAATAAAAAGCTTGTTCTGTAGTTTGTTTATTGTGTAAGGCCTTCATGTATAGCTTTAGGGAAAAGATGCTGCAGGAAATGTGAAGACATTTGATCAATTTATATGGAGAAAAGGATAACTTAGGATACCAGGGACAGATTACGGGCATCTGGGAAAAAAATTGAAGGGAAAATGATAGACATTACTAGGTGTATGGGGTGGTAAATGTAAGGAAGATACTGGAAAAATGTAAAACTGTCTAGAATAAGAGATAAAGTAGGAAAGGAGTTACCCAGCGCAGATGTATGAAAGGTGGAACAATTAATTCGGAAATACTTTTGTAAGTTAAGCAGAAATGTGGAAAATCATGTGGAAGACAATTTATAGGAGACCCTAGGGCAAGATAGAAAGAAAAAATATTTAAAGAGAGGCAGAGAAGAAATGGAAGGAGAATTATATCAACTATATGGAGGATAAATTGAAACGTAGGGAACAAAGACTGAAACCCATTTAGGAACTGAGAGTGGGATTTGGAAATATGAGACAAAAGTGGCTGAAAAATATACAGATGAGGACTGTGATGAAAATGTTCATGGAGATGGTCCATGAGAAAAAGGAATGCTGGCAAATAAGCCTAGGAAAGGACAGATATCTAAGAACATATGCACTTGGAAAGAAACTGTGTAGTACTTGACAAGTACAAGCTAGCAGAGGAGTGGACTAATAGGATGAAGGTAGCTGATATCTAGCGAGGTGGAAGATATCTAGAATAGTGTATCAGAAATACTGTCAGATGTACAGAAGACACTGCTGTACTTGTGCTACAATGTGTATTGAAGGAAAGAATTGACGTGAGTCATTATCATTACCGATGTGTGAGGTGCAGGCTACAAGACACACATTCTGCATATTCGTGGAAAAGTCTTTATATGGCCAAATTAAAGTTATGCTGCAAATTGTGGTTATTTGGAACAGGAGAAGAGGGGAATTGGTGAAGATGAAGTTGAGAGTTGGGCTTTTGTGCATGGCACAATGAACAGTTTTTTCAACATGAGTTATTTTGTAAACATGAATTGTATACACGAAGAACAAAAGGTAAAAGGCTCCAGCTGAATGCTCAGTATTCATGACTATAATTCCAGGAACTGCAGAATTGTAAGTGCGAACTGGGAGGTATGTACTGACTCTGAGACTGGATGGAGTATTCCTCCTTCTCTGTGGTATGGTGATCTCAGTTACTGTATATAACTTTGAACTGTGTGATGGGCACAGGGGAACAAAGCCTTTCTGCAAAAATGTTTGCAAGGGGTAACAGTGATTTTTAGAATTCACTGTTACTATGTATAAATTTGGGTTCATTTTTTGCAGTGTTAGGACTCATGTTACTGACTCTAACACATCCGATAGATAGCCAAGGTGAAATGCTTTGTAGTATAAAGATAAGGACATTACTTAAGATGAAGCAGTATCATAGGAATTATAAAAATAATCAAAGATGCTGAAATGAATGGGTGGGAGCATAACATAATGGTTAAAGTGCTTACCTTAAAGACACATGGTGCAGGGTTTGATTCTCACATGTAGTAACTGGCTAGGCTTCAAATGGCCCCAAAAGGCAGTTAGTCTAGTATGAACCTATGAACTGAAGGGAAGAAGGAAAAGAAGGAGTATTTCAAGTGATTTTGGGTAGAATTCAAAGCAAGTCAATAGGAATTTTAGAGGAAAGAAAAATAAATAAACTACTTGGAACTGCTTTTTATAATAAGCACAGCAACAAGATATATGTATATTATAGCAGTTCTTTTCCTAATCCCTACAGAGATCTTTCAGAGATCAGCTGGGTCACTTTGGGTATTTCATGAGCCTCTGTCACATGTCCAGCAAGTTCCTTGAGAGAAGGGTTCTGCATGTGGAGGACCACATATGACCTTCTATTATGTAATAGAAGAAAGCTAACACCACTAATGCTTTTTATGACATTGTCCACTTCCCTGAGGTATTGGATAACATAACACATGAAGCAATAAAGGCCCAAACCAGCCAACAGTGATAAAGGTCCAACCTAACCAACAGTGATAAAGGTTTGTGAAGACAAAGAACTACAGTCACCTGTACTGCGATTATATTCTGCAAGATTCACACATATGCCACGCATCTCTGATATATTCCCGCTTCCGTGACACTAACATTCCAGAAGACCATCTTGGCAGTTAATGCAATCATCATGTCCAATGTTAAAGCATAGATCTATATGTTTATTGTGTCTATATGCACTACCCACCAGATCTCATAGGTTCATAGGTTCATAGGGAGGTACTAGGCTATTGGCCCTAGTGCCTATATAAGCCTAGCCAAGATGGTACCCTGGCTTTTGCCACCCAAGAAAATTATTTTCCTGTGCCACTGTTGAGCAGAGTCACAGAAGTGATCCCCGGGGTGAATTTCCTATTTCCCATTCAGTCATCAAGATTTTTCTTGAAGTGTGCTAATGGGGAGCTTTGTTTGAAATTACATAGGTAGTTTGTTCCAGAGTATGGGAAGTCTCTGGGACAGGACTCTATCCCTCCAGCATGTTCTGTTTATTGTGGTGACAAGGTTTAGGTCCCTAGAGGGTGTAGCTTGGAGGGATTGGGATTTCTTTAAGTGGAGCATGTCCAACAGCTCTGGGTTTGACATAGCTTTGTATGTTAGGCAGTGATTGTCTCTGAGTAGGTGATATGCAATGGAGTAAAGCTGGAAATTTTTGAAATGGTCTGCATAGGGTGTTTGTTTGAGGCCAATAATCCTCTTTGTGAGGTATTTCTGCAGTGCTTCCAGTTGTTGTAGATGTCTTGTGAGGTACATGTTCTCTATAATGGATCTAATGAGTGATGAGTAGAGGGGAACGATGACCTATTTTTTCCTGGATGAGAAACCTTTTGTGATGAGGTGTGTCACATAGATGGATTTCCTGACTACTGTAGTGATGTGATTATCAAAAGAGAGACTACTGTCCACCTGTGTCCCAAGGTCTCTCATCACACTTTCGGTGTTAAGTTTACTACCGCCTATGTGGTAGTTCATGGGTACAGAGTTTTTACCAACGGGGATGACAATGCACTTTTTGGCATTGAGCTTGAGGCCATGGCTTTGACACCAGGCATCTGTCTCAGTGAGGCCCTTTTGCAGGATGTCCACATCGTTAGGAGCTTCAATTATTGCTCCTAGTTTGCAGTCACCTGCAAACTTCATTAGCCAAAGACCTTCTGTGTTAGCCTGTACTTCAGAGAAGTAGATACAAAACAAGAGAGGACCCAGGACTGAACCCTATGGTACTCCACTTGTCACTGGTCTGAAGTCAGATTTGGAGTCTGCTACTTTCACAGTGTGGGTTCTGACAGTGAGCCAGTTGGCAACCCATCTTGTAACATAGGGATTTATACCTAGTTTAGTGAGTTTATCTATAATTCCAGAGTGGGGGATGGTGTTGAAAGCCTTGGCAAGGTCTAGATAGGTTGTGTGAACCACCTTAGCCTTGTCTACGGCTTTGGTGACTGCTTCAAAGAAGTCTATCAGGTTTAGGAGACATGATCTGCCATTTACAAACCTGAACTGGGTGAGGTTCACAGTTTGGAGATTACCAATGTCCTTGTTTATAAGTTCCATGATGATTCATTCCATGGCCTTGCAGACCAGTCTCATCAGGCTAATGGGGCAGTAGTTCCCAGGGTTCCCCTTTGTGGAGTGGGATAACCATCGCTGTGCGCCATTCAGTGGACACAAAGCCTGAGGTGAGGCTATGATTGAACATGGTACTTAGGTGGGGTGCCAGTTTGTATTTTATGTAGAACACAGCCTGGGATGTTGTCAGGTCCCATGGATGTTGTGTTCTTGGCTTTGGAGAGTGTGTTTTTTATCTGTGCAGCTGTGATTACAGGAACTTTGCATTCTTCCAGTATAGCAATGGGCCCTTTAGGGGGTGAGAGGGGGGTAAAGTTAGCACTGAACCTATCTGCCAGGATGTTGGCAATATCAGTTGGTTCTGTATATTTAGTGCCATTGTGCTGTAACTCAGAGCAGATTTGAGTATTGCTATTGAGATTTTTGACATAGCTATAGAATGCTTTGTGGCTGTCTTTAGAGTCAGTGGCAATTTTGTTTTCGTAACTAGCTTTGGAGGATTTTATGAGGGATCTCAGCTTCTTACTGAGGTTGACCAGGGCATTCCTCCAGTCATGGGATTTTACTCTTTTTTGCAACAGTTTCTTTCTTCTGTTGTAGAGATTGTTTATGGCAGAGGACCACCAGATTGGCTTCATTTTTTTGGAGGATAGCATCTTAGTTCTGTTAGGGATAGCACGATCCATGCACTCATGTAAGTGCTTATAAAGTGCAACTGTGTAGGATTCAGCAGTCATACATCTATTGTCCATCTGCATGGGTGTCGTGAAGTTTGTCACTTCTGTCTTAAGAAGCATGAAGATGGCTTTGGAGAAATTGTTTTATGGTAGATTCCCTAATGGGGGGGTGGGGACGGGATGTGGATGTCTAGGGTGATTAGCTTGTGGTCGGATCTGACCAATGAGGAATTGACCTTTGGTGTGGAACACCGGTCACCCATGTTGGTAATGACCAGGTCTAGGATATTGCTGCCCCTGGTGGGGGTGTGGATAGTTGATCCAAGGCATTGGAATTTATGAATTCCTGAAAATGTTGAGCAAAAGAGTTGGTACGAGTAGTTTTCGCAGTTAATGGTGGGCTAGTTGAAATCGCCCACTGTTAGGGTGTTGGGTTGTACTCTAATATTTTCCAGTGTATCTAGAAATGAGGAGTGGGAATCCTAGGGTATGGTGGGGGATCTGTAGCAAGCTACAATTTGGATTGCAGTCTTGCCCAGAGTTAGTTGCACTTGGATAACCTCGGATGCATTATGCTGAGCAACTAGTCTGGAGGTATGGGTATCATTAATAAATATGGACATGCCTCCTCCTTTAGTGTTTCTGTCCAGGTTAGGTGGCCGAAAGGTGTGGTATGAATTATAGCCTGGTAATGCATACCTGCAATCTCCATACTCTTTTTGCAGACAGTGCTACATGCTGTCTCGAGCCCTGCTTATGAATTGTTTATGGTACCCGTAGAGCATGGCTGAATACCAGTATAATCGCACACACAAAAAAATATATAAAAAAAATAGTAAAAAAAAAAAAAAAACAAGACATTATTGTAGAGCATGTGTTCAGCTCCTCAGAGCCCTCTTCTGTTGCACTGACATTTTTTAGGTGATGCATTCCAGTATTATCCTGCAGCATGTTCCACAATATGGTGGGAGGAAACAGGACGGGCAGCTTCAAGATACTAATAGAGATGGACCATGCACACATTTAGCTCGGAGTGAAGGCTCACTACCACCATTGTTTAATAGTAATGTGGTGGAACAGCAATATATGTTAGCTTCAACCTCACCCCCACCAAAAAAATGGTTGGTACACAGCACCACAGGTGAATGCAATGACATGTAGTCTAGATTTCTGGGCTTTGACAAACATACAGAGACATTTTTGGTGAGCAGACATATCAAACATGATGCATACATTGTAAATATCAGGCTAAGATAGTCCATGCATGGTTGAGTCATACTGTGGATTAAAACATTCCTACAGTTATCATACAAAAAGGATAGTGCAGCTGGTCCCATTTTTTGCACAGGTTGCTGTGGACACAGTGGCATATATCTGTCTTCACACACAAACACTGGATGGAGAGCATACCTTTCAACTGTCCAGATTTTTGCAGAAAGTACAGATTTGTGCCTCTTTTTTTAGCCTGTCTTTCATAAAATTTGAGGTTTTCTGGTAAATCACTGATGACTGAAGTCACTAAATAATAACATACTTTTGAGTTGTCTGTCACTGCTACTCTTTTGTCTTGCCCTTTACCCATTAAGTTGTCTTCTTAACAGACTAAGTCACGGTTACAATTTGGCTCCCAGAAAACAACAAAGTGTAAAGACTTCTCATTTTCTTTTTGTAAATAATTTAAAAACTGTACAGTTCATCAGATGAGGAACTGAAAGCACAACTGCAAGTGATCAAAGCTTTTTCAGATGATATAAGAATGTCATTTGGTCTTGATAAATGTGCAAAAGCAACCTTTAAAGCAGGAATGCTGCGGTACCAAGAAAACATCATTGTAGGACAGGAATGTGATATAAAGGAACTTGAACAAGTGGGAGTTTATAAATATTTGGGAATTGAAGAAGGATCAACAATAAAACATGAACAAATGCAAATAAAACTTAGTAAGGAATATTTTAGAGGACATAAATTAAAATTGAAAATAGTACTGACATGTAGGAACAATGTCCAAGCTATAAACCAGTTTGCTCTTCCTGTCCTAGTTTTGTAGTGACTGACTGGCCCCAAAAGGTGTTGGATAGGTTAGACAGGAAAACAAGAAGGATACTTCATGCTCATCAAATGGTTTATTAAAATCATTGCATACCAAGTCTATATACTCCCTGTTCTGAAGGAGGTATGGGCCTCCTCAAAATTGATTACATGTATAGATCTGCAGTTGTAGGATTGTATACATATCTGCTGACCTCACAAGACCCAAACATAGTGAAAGTTTTGAAACATGAAAAAAATAAGTCGAAGATGACGTCCCTGCTTAGTTTATCAGAAGTGTATTGGCATCAAGCTGGAATGGAAATCAAACCAGAAGTAGATAAAATCAGGTAACAACTGAATGTGCCAAAAAACAAAAGGAAGAATATAAGGTAAAGGTTCAGATGAGAAGGCAAGAAATGTGGAAAATGCATAAATATAGTTGCAAGTATAGAAAACTCTTGGAATAACCTCATGTTGATTAAGATCAAACACAGGAATGGTTAATGAGAAGTGAATTCAAACCAAGAGACGAAATGTTAAAATTGGTGGCCCAAAACAGTTGACTGTACATGTTGATTTACAAAATCTATTGAGCATGAGGGAGAAACAGAGAAATGTATGTTTTGTAAAACAGAATTGGAAACAATTGCACATCTTGTTGCTGGATGTGATATACTAATGGCAGAAGGACTGTATACTGAAAGGCATAATAATTTGGCAAGACATTTGCATTGGGGATTGTGCAAACATTATAATATTGAGGTAGCTGAAAAAAACTGGAAAAATGAGCCACAAAGCATCATGGAAAATGATGAAGATTATATCACATGGGATCACCCATTACCAATAGTTCAAAAAACAGATCCATGAAAACCAGATATAGTAGTCCATGAAAAGAAGACAAAAGTAGCATCAATCAATGAAATTACTACACCCGGTGACTACAGTGTCTTTCATACAGAGAGACATAAAGTCATAAAGTACCAGATCTTGCAGGCAGAAATGAGGGCAATGTGGAAGAAGGATACCTAGACAGTTCCAGTAGTAGTAGGAGCAACGGATCTTGTAAAAAAAAAATTACAATCATACTTAGATCTATTACAGATACATGTAACTCCATACATATTGCAGAAGGAGTCATTACTGGGCACATAGTGGGTGCTGCAAAGGGCACTTCTGGATAACATCAAAGATTGAAACAGTACTAATTTCTTGAACTTTATGCTTTGACTTAGGAATGGGGTCCATTCTTGTCATGGTATTAGAAACGCAAAAGACTTGGAGAAATTAAAAAAAAAGAGAGGTGCCAACATTACCCTGTCATTGTACCTTGGTCTCTGCAAGCATCACTGTAGCAGTTCCACGTACAGTGGGCATGCAGATAATACATACCACAGTAAACATAGATACCTGTGAAAAAGCAGTTCTCCTGTGACATGCACAGAAAGATTGTCCATGCAGTATGTACCATACAAACAAAATGCACCTTTGTCGCCAGGTTGCATACCTCATGTACCTAAAAGAATACATGACCAGCAGATGATTAGATCAACCTAGTGTTTCTATGAACATCCAAGTAGTGCAGAACTCTAATGAAAAGGGTGCTAACTTGGTGAGTCATCTACCAAGACATGAGATTGTGCCCATCCTGATGTCTGTACTCCATGCTTGAAGGAGAATCCAGTACCAGTGTCCCCCCAAGGTCACCAAAAACTTCTATGGATTTGTATCCTTGTTGGTCACAGGGGTTCTCCTGTGCCAACCTCTCAGCTGCTGTGGACCATGCTTATAACACACTTATGACACTACTATAATGTGTAATTGCATCCTTCCACAGCATTTATGTAAAGGATCAGAGTTTGACATACCCGGTTATATAAAGACAGGCCAGTCCCCATAGATGGGTCATTATTTTTGTACAGCTGAAATTATCCAGCCCTGCCCTCTACTTCATTCCACTGACATGTATGCATTTGTGAATATATGTGACATAGCCAACAACTGTATGCCACTGGAACTGATCGGATGACATTTACAGACAAAAAGGTAATCCACAATGACCACAGCATAATCAAAGGGATGGAATATTGGGGTTTGCCATTCAGTATTGATGGAAAGTATTTGGGAATATATACAGCAGCTGTACATGTCAACAGGTACATAGAGGGTAAGGCAAGACTCACTGCTGCCAACATTTAGGACCATATTGATAATCACTACAGATATGGCCCTACTGTAGCAATTTTGTGGAAATATGTATGCATGAACATATGTCTGCTGCACTCATTATCATTGTAGGCCACCTTATAAAGTAGAATTCATCTTTATATCTTGGTGGGTATCTTCATGTGATAGACTCGGTTTTAACAAAATCTCAGCAAGATTACGTGGACATATAAACTGTAGTTTAGACATGTCTATATCAACTATATATATATATATATATATATATATATATATATATATATACATATATATATTATTTATCATGAAGAAAGGTTAGTCAAAAAACAAAAAGGAAGACTGGGTGCACAGATCCCAGGATAAAAGTAACCACACCTGCCATATGCACTGATGTTAGGACAGGAAAAAGGTTAACCTTTTTCCTGTTTTTCTGAGTTGTAAAATGAGATATTGGTCTAGCCATAGATCCAGGGCTTTGAAGGTACTAATGTTTTCTAAGATACTGTTATTATAATCAAATGTTTGCAAAATTATAAATATCTGTTAAATACCAGCACAGACACAAAAATCTTGACAGTATACAGACACATATAAAGGAAAAGTACAAAGCAAACAAACAATTTATTAAAGACACAAAAAGGTTTTATGGAGAATAGGGAAGCATAGCAAAAGTAATAATAACATCACCTAAAAGAGAAGAAATTGCTCCATTTTGGAGATTTATGAAGATTCTATTGGTCATAGCAAAGATTTAGAATGGCTAGAGGAGGTAAAATAAGCAATAATAAGCTCTAAAACAGAGGATATGGAATGGGATGAAATAACAATCAAAGAAACTGAGGCAAAATTAAGAAGGGCTCCTAACGGGAAAATTTGAGGTCCACAGTACCAAACCTCTAGCTAAAGGTGTTAACATCTTTGCATAAAGATTTAGCCCTAAGTAAAATTTACTTATGTGCATATCCATAAAAGACAAAAACCTGGTTAACAGCAGGAAAATATACCCTCCTTAAGACCAAATCACCAAGGTACCCTAAGAACTATTGACCAATAATAACTATTGATCAATAACTTACTTGCAGACACTATATAAATTACATATTGGATTTGATGTGGACAGAGTGTATAGTCAAGTAGAAAAAAAAACTCAGTAATGGAAACAGAACAAAAAGTAGCAAAAAAAAGTCATATGTAATAAAGTTTCATTTATTGTTGATCCACACCATAATAGAAAGCTGTAAACAGGTGCATTGAGCATGTCAATGTGTCAACATTAGCCTCCATGAATTCTGTTTCAGGGACAAGATTTCACTGAAAGTATTTTTTGCCAATAGTGGAGAATTCTATCTTCTCTACTCCTGTGCAACTTCAGAATACACATATTTAAGTTTGCTTAGTGTGGGTGTGAAGCCCTTCCACAAACACAGACAAAAATATATTTATTCTGAGATTCGCTGAAAGAAAAGGTTTTGTAGTATTTGGGTTAGCAAAAAGTGGTGTCAATCTATTGGCATGATTCCAGAGGGGCAGAACTTAAATATGGCATGCATACATTGCAAAATAGAATTTGATTGCATCCAGCATTGATGGATTATGGAGTGATTTCAGATTTGTAAAATATAAACTACATTGATGAATTATATAGTGTATACTATGAAACAGTGTCAAACAATTTTTCAACTGAGTCATCATAAAAGGCAAATTATTACCCCACGGATAAAAATCTAAAGGGAGATATTCCAGGGTGATTCTTAATCATCACTGCTGTTTTGTCTTGCCCATAATCCATTAAGTTCTTTGCTTTATAGTCTAGGCTATAATTACAGCTTAACATTCAGATACCAACTTTTTTCAAAGACATCTTATCTACTTTTTGTGTATGATTTAACATGGTATATCTCATCAAACAAGCATCTGAAAGTACAACTACAAATGGTTAAAACTTTGACAATATAATAATTATGTTGGGGCTTGATAAATGTGCAAAAGTAAGATTTATATCAGGAATGCTGCAACATGAAGAAGATATCAACCTGGGACAGGAATTTGATAGTAAGGAACTTGATTAGGAGTGTGTGTACAGATATTTCTGAATTGACGAAAGGTCCACAATAAAACACAAATCATAACAAAGCTTAGTAACTAAGACATTAGAAGATTAAAACTAATATTTGAAACTGCCTTGACATCTAGTAATTAAGTTCTAGCTAAAAATCAGCTTGCTGTTCCTTCTATCTTACAGCTTTGGGATGATTATCTGGTCTCAGAAAGTGTTGGATCACTTGGAAAAGGAAAACAAGAAAATGCTTCAAGCTTATCAAATGATATATAAAAACCACTGCATGGTGGTATTATGTATCTCTCAGTCTTAAGGAGCCTCCTTGAAATTTACAATATCATTATATGACTGCAGTCATGGCACTGCATACATATTTGTTGACATTATCACATTCAGTGCAGGCTCTAAGACACACATGCATGCATAAACATGTAACACACACACACACACACAAACACACACACACACACACACACACACACACACACATGCACACGCGCACACACGCACACACGCACACACACACACGCACACACGCATGCACACACACGCACACAAAAAGTCTAAGGTAATACCTTTGCTTATTATGACAAAAGAACTTAGGAAAGGAGCAGGAAGCCATATGTGGATGAGAATATGACACCAACAGAAGTGCCAGAAAACTAAAGAAAGGCTGTAAAAACAAGGCCAGAAAAAAAAATGAAGACCACAATTATAGCTATCAAGTTTAAAGAACTCCTCAAACAGCCACATGTTCATAAAGACATGATTTATGAATAGTTAAGGTGAATTTAAGCAAAAAGATCAAAGGCTAATAATAGCTATTCGAGACATTTTTTGAAGTCTGTAGAAAATGCGGATGATGCAGGTCTGTAATACAGAACTGGAACATATAAATCTTGTTGCTAGTTGCAAAATACTCATGGCTGAGGTTCTGCATACAGAAAGGCACAACAATGAGGCAGCAGTACTGCATTTGCATAAATGCTACAATATACAAGTAGCCAAAAAGCATTGGAAACATGAGACACAAGGTACAGTATGCCTGCCTTATCTGCAGGTTCGGCAACCACAGTTTCAGTTATCAATGGTGAGAAGTGGATTGTGAACTACACATAGATAATTTATTTACTTTTGATCAAATTGTTTTTACATCCTCCACTACTGTTTGTCCGTGTGAATTAAAACAATTTTTATTCAAGTAAATGACTTCTAAAACCAAAACCAAGAGAAGACATGAAGTGCTAACCATTAGCAAAAAAGTGAGAATCCTCAATATGATCAAAACAGAAAAAAAAAATCATTTGTGGAGATTGCCAAGCTGCATGGAAAAAATTAGTCTTTGATACATGAAATGTTGAAGAACAAAGATAGAATTCATGCCAGTTTTTCTGTTGCACCCCAGTCTGCAAAAGTTGCTGGTGCAGTGCATGATATGGTGCTAGTCAAGAGAGAAAAAGCTTTGAATCTGTGAGTGGAAGATATGATTAGAAAAAGGGTGATTGTTGGCAGTAACACATTGCTACAAAAGGCATTGAGCTTATATGAAGACATGTGGGCACAATACGAAATGAAAGAGGAAGGACCTAAGCCATTTGCAGCAAGCAATCATTGGTTACATAGATTCAAAATGAGGTTTGATCTAAAAAACATAAAAATTACTGGAGAATCTGCATCTGCTGATGAGAGTGCTGCTGCCATGTTTCTAGCAGAGTTTAAAAAAAATATGAAAGAGAAAGGTTATCATCCTAAGCAAGTTTTTAATTGTGATGAAACCAACCTCTTTTGGAAGGAGATGCCCGAGAGGACCTACATCCACAAAACTGCAAAATAAGCACCAGTTTTTAAAACATTTAAGGACATATTAACACTGCTACTGTGTGGCAATATGGCCAGTCATATGATCAAACCTGGTGTTGTTTACTTGAGCAAGGAATCCACATGCTCTAAAAAACAAAAACTGTTTGCCAATGTTTTGGCAACATAATTCTAAGGCATGGTTCATGGCTGTGTTATTCATAGAATGGTTTCATCAGTGCTTGACTCTGGAAGTGAAGAAATACTTGGAGAAAGAACAGTTACCATTTAAATCATTACATCCGAGTGAAGCCTCCAGGTGTATCTGCAGTTAACTCCTACTGATGCCTGTAGGCAACAAATATTGCTTGTTCATATTTGCATCAGTAATTACAAAACTATGCTTACACAATGGCAAACTCAACTGCATTAATATTGACCTCTTTCTAGTGCAGGTAAATAATATTACCTATTGTTTTTATGATATAAATCTCAACAACCAACTAACACAGACAGAACTCTTTAGCCTCATATGAAAGCTCTCAGCTAGATGAATAAACTGTTGCTGATAGTATGTGTGTAACTTGAGTGGTTGCTGAGATATTGTAAGTTGTTTGCAACAACATTAAAAATAAGAAGACTTTTACCATTCATTTCAGCAATCAGCAACAGTGGAATGGCTCCTTTAAGAAGGGACCTATTGGTCAGCAAAACTCTCGTCAATTTAAACAACAGTCTTTGGTGACTAAGTTTTTTGCGGAAGCTAATGATAATCCCCCTGTGAGAAGCAGGGAAGGAGAATATATAGTCAATCAATCAAGTGCCCCAGGAAATAGTACAACTAATCCTGTTGAACTCCATGGAAATACAGGAGCTAAACCAAAAGATTTTTTAGCATCAAAGAAGGAAGACAAGGGGCCAAAGACAAGACTAATGAGAGCACGGGTACAGATAAATTCGAGTTCCTCAGCCGAGGAACTATAAGGTATCATAGTGACAATTTTCACATCTAACTTATCTGATACTGTACTTTCCTATGAACAATTGTCAATTTTGAAATACGGATTTAATTTTGTGCCCAGTAGGAGGGCAGACTATAAAAGAACTGTAGCAAATTTAAAAATGTTCACTAGACGGTTGAATTTGGAATATTTATTGAAAGATGCTAAGATGAATGTTAAAAAATTTGTCAAACCATCCTGTTACATGCCTTTATTAAATCATACTATAGGAGTGTTTGAAAAAATTTGTATACTGGAACTGAAAGAGAGTCTGAAAAAGAAAACTAGATGGGTTAGTAATGTTTCCAAAGAAGAGCGTGAAGCTTTTAAACAGTTAAGGGGTTTAGACAATTTACATTTTATGAAAAGTGACAAGGGGGGAAATATTGTTATTATGAATCAAGAACCGTATCAAAAAGGTATGTTAAAATAGTTAAATGATACTGTTGAGTATGAAAAGGTATATATATGGTTGAAATTACACGTAGTTATAAATATATCCAATATTTTTTGGATGATGCCTTAATGAATGAGGATATTGATTTTGAGATATTTAACTTTTGTACTATTGAACAACCAAGGATAGGTACCTTATTTGGTATTCCTAAGGTTCATAAGAACCTTATGGAACCACCATATAGACCTATCGTGTCTTCTCCTCACTCTATTACTGAAGGCATGGCTTTAGTAGTGGATTATGTTTTGAATCCCTTTGTACAAATTATGCCATCTTATATCAAAGATTCATGGGACTTTTTGTCGAAGTTAAGGGACTTTTTATCAGAATTTCCCTTTGCTAAGACCAAACATATTGTTTTTACAGTAGATGTCTCCCTTTTCACCTGCATCCCTCATTTGGAGGGAGTAAAGGCTGTTAGAAGCTTTTTAACTTTGCACACCAGGATGAATAATACAGATGTTAATTTCTTATGTAGTCTGATTGAGGTTATTTTGAGCAACAATTTCTTTTTATTTAACCGCACCTTTTATAGTCAAATGAGGGGAGCGACGATGGGTTCACCGGCAGCACCTTCATATGCTAACATAGTTTTTGCCAAATGGGAATCAACTGTTTTGGCAGAGTTGGCCACTAAATATAAGATTCTTTTTTATGTTAGATTTGTGGATGTTTTGTTTTTTTTTTATTTTGAAAGGGACAGATTCTGTCATTAATGAAATTGTTGCTGATATGAATTGTATGTCGGGGTACATAAAGTTTACTATTGGTACTAGTGGGCATATTGTGAATTTTTTGGATGTGATTTTAAGATGGGAATCATAAATGCAGTTATTTCATAGTAGGATTTATAGGAAAGAGACTTTCACAAATGGCTATTTGCACAATAAGAGTAATCATCCCCCATTTATGAAGAAGAACATCCCTAAGTGACAATACATCCATGCTAGTCGAATGACCACAGATGATATTGATTTGGCGGATGAATTTCAGACTATTACAAGGATGTTTTTAGAAAGGGGCTATGATCGAGTATATTTAAGTCAATTAAAGAGAGAGATTTTAGATAGAAGGATGTCTCTCTGTCCACCAATTTTAAGATTTCCCTTGACATCAAAGAATAGCACAGCTAATAATAGATCTAGATTAACTTTAACTTTAGATATGGCAGTTGATAGTCAAGTCATTAAAGAGGTAGTACAAAGGAATTGGAGAATTTTAGAGGGTAATAATGATGTCATAAAGGTAGCTGGTAATAGACCCAATTTTATTTTTAGTAATCAAGCAAATATTAAAAAATTATTCGAACATGATAATTCTGAAAACAATTTAATAGATCTAACACATAAGAAGGGTATGTACCGATGCGGGACTTGTAAATATTGTAGATACATCATGGAGGGTCCATATATAGCTTTAAATCAAATAGATCATAGTTTTAAAGTACCAGGTTATGTAAATTGTAAAACTGAAGGAGTTGTTAACATTGCATTATGTAGTGGGTGTGACGCTTTTTATGTGGGCATGACTATGCGTGCCCTAAAGGATCGTATAAGGGAACATCTATACGATATTAAAATAAAGAGTAATAACAGCGCCTTATTTAAACATACTATAGAGTGTAGCAAACATAAGAAATTTTTTTTTTTCAGTATTACAAATTGGGAATAGAGATTTAAGGAGGGGTGATTTCAAGAATTTTCTTGAACAAAAAGAATCTTATTGGCAAATAACCTTGGATGCTGATATTAAACCGGGTTTGAATGACTTGGTTAATATAAAATGTTTTTTAAAGTATAGGTCCTTGAAAGTAAATGAATATTGAATTATTATTCATATGTATTTTTTATCAAGCAGTTCTTTACATCTGTATATTTATCCGTATATTTGTATATTTATGATTATATTGTAGAGGTTGTTTAGATAAAATGTATTTATTAGGAGTTTGGATCAATTATTAATTGTTTTGTTTTTAATGGATTTTGGCGCCAAAATTAGGGTATTTAAAAGGATGGTTGTATTTTGATTGATGTACATTTCTGAGGAAGTCAGTTCCTGATGAAAGCGGTAATAAACTGGTACACTAATATCATTTGTCTACTGGTCTGCCTGTCCATTGGAATATCTCTGCTGTTTTTTGGTGGACATATGCAGTGTTGTTTTGGTGTTTTGATTTATAGTCCCATTTGTGGCTTCTTATGTCATAAAGTAAATAATATAAAACTGGCTTTAGAGTAGAATACTCAGAATGATATGAACCATAGTATAGCAGGAGTAATACATGAGTACTATATGCAATAATAAGGGTCTCGTAGATGGTTCGTTACTGTCTGCAGCTTCATGTATCTGCAGCAGGCACTGGAACCAATTACCCAGAGATACCGGGGGCATACTATATTACTGAAAATGCAGAAGTTCTGATCATATGGTATCATGCCATGATCATCTCTGGCAGCTTATGGCCAAAAGCTAGCCCTGGAGACCTGAATGGGTGTAAGCTCCATGCTACCTCGTAAGTAATTACACTATAACATCACACTGTAGGCATGATTCACAAGCTATTCTTTTCCCTGGAAAAGTGATATTATTTTTAGTGGAAATTTTGGAGAGTGTCACTTCTGCCATACAGTGCACATATGGAGTGCAGATAATAAGATAATGTTTTATCTTCATCAAGGCTATTTCACGGAGTGCCTACTAGACCCCTATCACGGTGTTTTAAAATATGAATAACAAGTATGACCTGGCTGAACAATTGTCCACCACCATGGGCATCACCAAGGTGGAGAAACAGTCGAGGCATCATTTTGATGACCTACAGCCCAGGAACCCTGATGAGCTTCATGCAAGGGAAAGAGAAGTTAGGCAGGCATGTCCTGAATGACACAATAAATATTATGTTACTTTATTTATGTCTTCCCTTGTATCCTGTTGCTAGTTTTGGATTGTTACTTCTACTGGCAAGTAATTGTTAAGCTAACGTGATACAAATAAATTTGACTGATGTTTGGATTTTTCATGTCAGACAGAGGAAATAGTGGTACAATGACTTGCATGTGATATAACTATTATATTTTGTGAGTTTCTGCAGGACCACTTTTTGGGTTGGGGTGCCATGCTGTACAACATTATGGTGGCTGTATGCTATCTGGTGTGTCCCTGTATAAACCTGTGCTATATCCAGTTCACACATCTTAACGCAGGTGTAGAGAACACACCTGCCAACAGCCAGTCAGACAGCAAGTAGGTAATAATTATGGGATTGTATATGTTGTTGTAGAATCTCACCTTATAGTTATCACAGTTCTCTGATGTTCCCTTTCTCTTTCAGTATTAGTGGAGCATGATGCAAAGTGTGTCATGTTCCACAGGGGCCATAAAAGTCTTGCTGCAAGCCAATGTTTATTCCACCCACAAGAGATGATGCCTGTTAATTTTATCTATCTAGTACCAGGCATACCTCTCAACTTCTTAGTGCAAGAAATCTGCACATAGCCTAAAATAATGGGAGGACAAAGACCCAAAAATGGGGACAAATTTAAAATATTACTTTTCTATACTTAGAACATTGCTAGAATAACAGGATGTGTGTTAATTTGTATTTTCTGAAGGATATCAAGTCTGAACCTCAAATGGCTGTTATTATTTATTAACATCAATCCTAAGTGATTTGCCAGAAAAACACAAATTGTATGAGAAGCTGACCCAAAATATGAGGCAAAAATCTAGAGATTCTGTGAAATTCTGGACAATTTAGAGGAATGGTGCCAGGCTCCATTCATTAAGCAACCAAGGATAAGGAAGTTGGGAGTGCCTTGACAGGAAGGAGTCTTGACCCCCCAAGTGCCATGTAGCTCCCTCACATTGCCTGAGGTACATGAACCACAACCGATGAAAGCTGGTAAAAGTTAATATAGAAAGAGAAGTAAGCAGATATTTGTGTGATGTGGAGAGATTCTTGGAGTGAATTTCAGATTTTATCAGTCAGCCAGTCAGCCTCTACCTTTGCTCCAGCAGTGGTGGGTGTAGCACTTATCACTGGCCACCTTGCTCCATCATGTGCTGATGTTTCTATGGGCCGGGATGGGAAATGACAGCACAGGTGCTCATACCCTTACACTAGCACTGTCCATCTGTACTCTTTTAATCTTTGTCATGTCCAATACTCTATGCATTTTCTAATTATTCCCATCACAACTGGTCTACCCTCTATTTACCTCTACCCATGCCATGTCTCCTTACCCAAGGAAGCATTTCCACTTTCTATCTCCTGTTCTGTGTTTGTCTAGCTGTGCCTGTGCACTGTCTTATCCCCCTCCCTTTCCTTCCCAGCTTTTCCTTTTACTCTTCACTCCAACAAATGGGCCATATCACACCAAAAAAGTAACTCCTTCCCCCATCCTGACTACTGCTATATTCTATCCTTTTGAGTGACACTCTGATTTTCTGTGCACTCCTTTCAATCCCTTTGATAAATCCAATAGGTGTCCACATACATGGATACCACATCCTTGCTGTTCCAATATAATGTATGGCTACTTAGTTGTATGCAACATTTGGTGCCTTCCTACTAACAGGCAATGTAACATGCCCAACCTAGCATCTACAAGCACTGCTTTACACTGGGATATATTAGCTTGAGTTCACATTTTCTTTTCCTCCAGTTTCTCACTATGGCTATTGATTGCCTCTTGTGTTTTTCTATGTATATTTTACTGCACAGAATTATTTATTTACATGTTTTTACTACATTGCTTTGTCCGTTTGCCTACCTGTTAAGTGTCTCAGTTATGTAGCCTGAAGTACAGCTAACTGCATATAAGTGCTGTTTTTTTTTATTTGGATATTCAATGTCACCCTCAGTTACAGCATAGCACCATTTCACCACATAAGGCTTATGACAAAATGCAATCTATCTCTGTGACTCTAAGCCCATGTTTTTTAAGGCAAGATGGCTATTTCATAGCAGTTAAAACACTAATAAAAAAGATGGATATACATTAGTGTCCCTATCAAGTCTCAAAACTGCTCTTTCATTTGGACGAGCACCCCTTTCACTAGGAGAAACAGCGAACGAACTATAATCATGTATGAACTGTTATGGAGAAGATGGATGTATTTAGAGATCAAAAACAGCAACAGCAAACAAGTACCAATCTTTTCTCTTTTTTTTTTTTTTTCAAATTTCAAATTTTTATTTTAAAAACTGAGGAAATTATGGACAGGATTCCATAAAGCTCACAGAATCTGGTGCATTACGCTGATCTCAGCATCAGATAACATTGTAATATGCTAATATATGACAATAAACTCAGAATACCTCAAAGCACGATGGAATACACTGCAAAAAGTGAAATCTATGTAAGATTAAGTATCTTAAATCAAGGAAATAATGCTTGTTTTTTTGCTTAACAAGATTTTTCTAGTTTTTTGTAAGAGAAGTTTGCCTGTTTCAAGCCACTTTGTCCTTAATTATCTTAATAAGATTAGTTAACTTGTTGGTGAGATTGTATTACTGATTCTCGAAGTAAATAAATGCTTAAAACTAGAACTATAAGATATATAGCCATGCTCAAGCATGCAGAATTGGTTTGTTGTAGTCAGAATTTCTTATTTCAAGTATCTTTTTTTTAACACCGCTTCATTAATTTATTGCAAACATTCAAATAGCACAGCATGTCTTTTAAGAACAGGCTTATCTGTTCAGTCTGATTTTATTGTTGTAAGATATTTAAAGGTTTGCCATTCATCTGGTTAACATGAACACAAGCAGGAATACAACATTTTATAGCTGCCTTTCAAGCCACTCAAGGATCATCATATACATGTCTACTTAAAGTAAAACATTTGTTGAAAAATCGTTAAACAGCACAAATATGCAAATAATATCTGCTTGCAATTTTGATAACATGAAGAACATGTGGCTTGGGCGGTGACCTTACCAGAACATGCAAACAAAACATTTCAACCATTTGTAACTAAATTTCTCCATTTTTACTTGAGCATAGCAACTTTGCACACTATTTTCATTTTCAAAATATCCTTAGGGCAGCACTGTACTGGGGGGGGGGGGCTATCACTCATGATCCCACTGCTGAGGTTCTAGGTTCAAATCCCATGTGTGTGGAGTTTCAATGTTCTCCCCATGTTCATGTGGGTTTATTCCAGGTACTCTGGTTTCCTCCCACAGTCCAAAGACATGGAGGTTAGGTGAATTGGTGATGTGATATTGACTATGTGTGTAGTGTGTGAGTGGGTGTTGCAGTCCATGCCCTGCGATGAGTTGGTGCCTTGTACAGAGTGTACCTTGCCCAGTGCCCTATGCCCTTTGGAGATGGGCTCCAGATCACCATGACCCTGAAATGGGAAAAACTGTTTTTCATAGAGTGTGTGTGTGTGTGTGTGTTGTATGTGTATACGTTTGTATCCTCAGTAGCGTTCAATGTGAATTGGGAGGCTTTATATCTGGAACACGCTATGAGTCATTTGAATTATTGTACAACTCTATTACATCCCCACGAAAGTAGTTGATGTGTACAAAAGTTTGGTTGTCATTGTGAATTTTGTAATAAGAGGCAAACACAGAGGCCTGAGCAAGGTGTGTGGCCTCCACCTGATACCTCATATCATGCTTTTCGGCCCCAAAACCCAGATCGAACCACAAAAGGAGGGGGAGTGTCCATATTTATCAAGGATATCCACACCTCCAGGTTAGTGGCATTGCATGAAGTATCGGAGACCATCCATGTGCAACTAACAGTGGGGAAAACTGCTTTTCAGTTTATAGCATCCTACAGACCACACTCCCAAAGTCAGGAATCCCACTCGGCTTTCCTGAAAACATTGGAGAACATGAAGATCTCTCCAAACACCATTATATTGGGTGACTTCAACTACCCAAACATAGATTGGGAGCACTACTCAAGCCCTAGCACCTTAGCCCAAAGGTTCCTGGAAATTATAAACTCAAATGCTATGGAACAACTAGTCACCACTCTCACAAGAGGGGATAATATACTAGACCTGATCATCACCAACATGAGGACTCTATGCTCCATACCAGAAGTATATCCTTCATTGGTAAGATCAGACCATAAATTAATTTCACTGGATATCCACATCCCGACCCCACCCCCAGCCCAGAAAACCACAGTGAAAAACTTCTCAAAAGCGAACCTCTCACTTCTCAAAACTGAAGTGAAATCTTTCAAGGCCCCAGGGCCAGTGGAAACTACGGCCCAAACTGCAGAATCCTATATAAATGCATTCTACGGACATCTCCAGGAATGCATGGATCAAGCTATCCCAAACAAAACCAAGACCCAATCATCCAAAGGCAGGCGTCCAGTCTGGTGGACCCCAGCCATAAATAGACTGTACAAGAGAAGGAGGAAGATACTACATGATAGAGCAAAATCCCTAATAGGGAAGGCATCTCTGATCAGTACTAGCAAAAAATTACGATCCCTCATAAAATCCTCCAAGGCCAGCTTTGAGAGAGAAATTGCACAGGACACTTAAGACAATCATAAGGCTTTTTTCAGTTATGTTAGGAACCTAGGATGCAACTCCCAGACTTGTTCTGAGTTGATTCTAAATGACTAAAAATACACTGAATCCACAGACATCACCAATATCCTGGCAGACAGGTTCAGTGCAAACTTCTCCACCCCCTCCCCCCCAAAAGAGCAAGTGTCTATCCTGGCAGGGGGCTGCCTCCCAAACATCTCTGATGCTCAGGTGAAGGCTGCCCTCTCCAAAGCAAAAAACACTGCTTCCATGGGACCAGATGGCATCCCGGGTTGCGTCCTACATGAACTCCAAGAAGAAGTAATCCCTCAAATAAAACAGCTGTATAATCTCAGCCTCACTACAGGATATGTGCCCACAGAATGGCATACAGCAACAGTGGAGCCTCCACGGACCCTGGAAACTATCGCCCCATAAGCCTGACTAGCTTAGTCTGCAAGGCTATGGAGAGGATCATCACGGAACTAATAAACAAAGACATCGGGGACCTACAGACACTAGATCCTACCCAATTCAGCTTCGTCAAAGGCAGATCCTGCCTTTTGAACCTGGTTGACTTCTTTGAAACAGTCACCAAAGCCATAGATGAAGGGAAGATAGTCCACACAGCCTATTTAGACCTAGCAAAGGCATTTGACACAATACCCCACGCGGGCATCATAGATAAGCTATCCAGCTTAAATATAAACCCCTATGTCACAAGATGGGTCGCAAACTGGCTCAAAGACAGAACCCACAGAGTGAGAGTTGCTGGAGCCATGTCAGACTCGAAACCAGTCACAAGTGGTGTCCCACAAGGTTCTGTCCTGGGACCGCTCTTGTTCGGTATATACTTTTCCGAGGTATAGGCCAACGTGGGAGGACTATGGCTCACCAAGTTCGCAGATGACTGCAAACTGGGCGCCATAATCAACTCTCCAGCTGGCACAAACATCCTTCAAAAAGGTCTCACAGAGACGGATAACTGGTGCCAGAGCCATGGTCTAAAGCTAAATGCCAAAAAGTGTATAGTCATACCCTTTGGCAAAAACAATGTGCCCACAAGCTACCACATAGGCGGTAAACCATTAAGTACAGAGAAAGTAATTAGGGATCTGGGGACCCAAGTTGATAGCAATCTCTCCTTTGACAACCACATTGCCAAAGTGGTTAGAAAGACCTTCTACATGGCCCACCTCATCATGAAAGGATTCACATCTAGATCAAGAGAGGTAATCGTGCCCCTTTATTCATCCCTCATCAGGCCCATCATAGAATACAATGCCCCTTTTGGGATGTACCTTACCCGACACCTGCAGCTATTAGAAAGACCCCAAAAGTACCTCACCAAGAGCATCAAGGGACTCAAACAGATGCCATATGCTGCTCAGTTAAAAAAACTCCAGCTCTACTCAGTTGCATACCGCCTACTTCGAGGCGATCTATGCCTGACATATAAAGCTATGTCCAATCCAGAATTAATGGACATGCTCCACCTCAGTAAATCTAAATCCCTTAGAGCCACACGCTCAAGGGACTTGAACCTCAGCACAGAAATAAATAGGACTTGCTGGAGGGACAGATTCATAACCCAGAGGCTCCCTTCACTCTGGAATAGAATTCCAATTCATGTTAGGCAGAGCACCTCACTGACTCTCTTCAAGAAGAATCTTGATGAGTGGATGGGGGATCGTAGGTTTGTTCCGGGGATTACTTCCGTGTCACTATTAGACAGAGGCACAGTAAACTATACCGTAAAAAGGGCACAGTATACTCAAATCAAGGGGTGGTGTAAGCCAAACAAAATCGGGCTAGGCTTATAATTGCCCCAGAGCAGATAGCCTAGTATGAACCTATGAACCTATGATATTTTCTTTCACTTTTAACTGCTCTACTTTCTCCTGCAAGCCTTAGTAGTGTGTATGAGCCATTAGTTCAGTGGTTTTACTGTAAGAATTTGGATACTTTAGCTGATTAAGGTCATAAAAGTCTACAAAATCACCCAACATGAATTTCAAGTAACAGCTACACCAAACTCAGTGCTTTAAATCCCGAGACTGCAGCACACCAAAGTAAAGTTGTAAAGTCCTAATCACCCAACATGAATTTCAAGTAACAGCTACACCAAGCTCAGTGATTTAAATCTCCGGTCTGCAGCACACAGAAATAAAATAAATGTTTGAAATTAATTTTATCATTCTCCTGTAACCTATACATTCTCACACCACTGGGCACCACCTTTAGTATCACCCTTCTTGTTCATCTGTATTTCTCTGCAAATACTTGTCCCCCCCTTAAATTTCCTTCCTTCCTTTTTACCCCCCTCACTGCTTTATGTTAACTCTGTTATATCTAGTAAACCCCACCTTATACTACAGCTCAACACCTTGCATTTCTCTTCCTTTTACCCTTTTCTTTGCATTCCTAAGTATTCTAATAATAGTCTAAATACTGATTATTGTACTCTACTTACATTTCCAGTGATAGGATTCTGCTGACAGATGCAGTCTGGTTTCACTTTCTGTATGTATTCCTGTACCTAGCCATTTTGGACACATTCCTGTCCTGTACTTTTATTTCTTTACTCCCATACTGCCTTGCCACCTTCACACAGTCTCAGCCAGTGTTTGGTGCCATCTTTTCATTCACTTTTAACTGCTCTACTGTCTCCTGAAAGCCTTAGTGGTGTGTATGAGCCATTATTTCAGTGGTTTTACTGTAAGTTTTTGGATACTTTACCAGATTAAGGTATTTTTTAATCTTTATTTAATGTACATATTGTATTTTTTTTTTTTGAAATCTGCTTTATTAACAATAATCCATTGCAGATATTTGTCTTCAGTTGTGTCTAAATTTAATGTTTATTTCTGATTGTATCTGTCCAGGATTATTTTTGGGTTATTTGTGAGTTTGCTAACTGTTGTTGGTGTCTATACAATAACCTGCCTAGCAGATTAACCTCAGACAGTATAAACTGTTTTATCAGTTTAGAGGTTTGGCTTATTAAATGTTGATTTAGCTACGTGATTCATTACAGTATGGTGGGATTAATGGTCTGTTCTAGTTGTCTGTATTGATTGTAATGACACTGTAAACTTAACTGGCAAATTGTTGAATATGTTGCATTTCTCTGCCTATAGCTTGTGCCTAGTCACATCCTTGTTAACTTATACAGTATAAGCACATTCAAGAAATGCATGGTAATAAAAACCTTTTATTAGAGCAACTTTCTAAGATATACAAGTAATAATTCAAATGTGTCCCTCGTTTTGGGCCTTAGTTCCCCCATATATTTTGGCTTTTTCCAGATGCATTGTGCTACAAAGTTGAGAGATATGGCCAAGTGTCAAGTGCATTTTACAAGAAAGTGTGTATCAGGTGCATTTTACAAGAAGCTTAGAGCTTCAGGGGAAGAGAAGTTTAGTGCTGCTTATATGCTGAGTTTGTATACAATATGCAACTGTTATTTAGCAAATGATATCACTAGTATTGTGGTAAAGCATTTGAAAGAATTTGTAGCACAGCAGGGAGTATACTTGTTTGTAATGCAGAAGGCTATGGGTTCTACTCCCACACCATGTAGATTGAGTGCTGGTATTGCAATGCCCTTTTGATTGTTGATTATTTGGTACATTTTAAGGGGGGATATGCTTCTGCACTCCTGAGTGTGCCCTCCTTTGTATGAGATGCTTATTAACTATGAATGTGTCAGTTTGTCAGTCATTCCATATTACAATATTACCAGCTTATCATTTTTTTTTAATGTAACATCAGGAATTTAATTCTTCAAGGACAGCAGGCACTGAATTTGAAGATGAAACACTGAATTTTAAAGTTTTTGTCAGTAGTAACCTCTTACAATTCTTTTTAATGTGGAATTATTCAGATGATTTTTACTTCTGCAGAGATTGTGCTTATTGACTGAGTATCCTTTTATGTTTGAAAGTTTCTGAAATTAGTAGTTTTGTCATTATTGGGTCATACATTTTCTTTCATTGCTTGCTGAAAGAATGTTTAAAACTAGAAATGTAGAACACATTCTAACAAGTGGTGCTGTATTATACGAGGAATATAATTTAATACAATCAGGAAGGTGATTCAAAGAACACATACATATATACATGGCCCTAAAAATGTGTGCAAGGACCCTATGGTTTGAAAATGGCCAAAGGTAACTAATCCTCCACTGGCCAGATGCATTTTATTTGAATGTGCATTTTAATGCCGTTTCACTGAGTTTCAAGGCAGATAAGTTTACTGGTCATGCTAAGTCTATTGCCATTGTGAGACTGTATTGTTTGTTTAGCAAATGGCTATCAGTGTTTGTGCTATTTTATTTCAATATCTTAATTATTGTAGAAGTAAACAAGAAAACAGTATACAACAGGTTTGAACAGTGTTTATGGTAACTGTGGAGAAATAGCCAAGTCATGAACACTGGAATGGCTAGGGCTGCTTTGGCGGGGTAGGGAGTTGCTGCAAAAGGGGCTTCTCTGGGGATCTCAATGCCAATTGACAGTAATTGCAGTATATGAACCAAGCAAAAGCTGTGTAATGGAGACAAAGCTGTTCAAGGCATAACAGTGGGTTTGTTTATGGTCAATTGTGCAGCGTTCTGCATAATCTGGAGCATTTGGCTTCTCTTTTATGTTTTAACTGTTTGTGGACTGACAGGTATGATTAGAAAAATCCATACAAAAGGTATATTTTATTTTGTGAGGGGGAGGGACGAGGGGTGGTAAAATAAAAACCGCACTGGAAGGCACAAACTCTAACTACGCCACTGGGCCCCCCCTAGGTTGTAATTGGTAAAGTTAACTGTTGGCAATAAATAACTGTAATAACTCAAGAAATTCAGATACATTTTTGAACTGATGGTGCAGGTTTTCTACATTTGAAAAGCAAATACATAGTTATTTACTGGGCCATTCCCATGCCGCAAATGAGTGACAATTGTTTCTCTTTCAGATGAGACGGTTGAAAGGCGTAGTGTCTTTCTTTGTATTTTGCAATATGCTTTTGTGAAATGTTTGACTTTAGTGCTTGTGCATACCTGGAGACATTACTGAAGGGGTCGCTTGGGTGAAATGTTTTATTTTAGTGCTTTTGCATTTCATGACACATTATACTTCTTTATTTCATTGATATAAAAGTCACCTTAAAAGAAGTTGAATAAAAATGTATTAGAATGTTGGATATTATAATGATGTGGATTACAATAAAACTTCACTTTTAAATGAATTGAAGATTGAAGTTGTTGAAAATAATAAGTTGCTTGATCATTTACTGTGTGAGTAAATATGTTAACCACAGACATGCTGCCCAGCCTCTCTAAGGAAGATTTATGTGATCTCTTTCCTGGCCCAGAGCACTTTTTCAGAAGGACAACCATTTGGAGACTTACTCATGGTGAAAGTGAGGTAATCACATTTTTGACAAATTTTCACATGGGACAGCCTTTAATATAACCATGCAGCATGTTCTGTTATCAAATAATCATTTCATGACCATTATGCATTTAAAGACTATATATTTTATGCTTCCTTGTTCTTACAGTCAGTGTTCTTTGCCTTATACTTATCATTAAATATATGTTTCTCATGTACAAGGCAAAAAATCTGACTTGTGTAGACCAGGCACCTCTTCTGAAGTCCATTCAGAATGCAAACTTATGTAAAACATAACTAAAACTTCACCTGTCAAATCAATGGATCTGTTCCTGTACAACTCAAGGATAAATGCTACTGCTGTCACTGTTTTAATTTGACATCTCGTTGTTAATTGCTTTATACTGGCTATAAACTGATTGATCTTAGTTTAATTTGACCTGAGGGTGTCACAGCAAACTTCTACATCAAATGTCTTCACTAGGTTTCTCTCAGCCCACCCTTGTGTGGTTTAAAAGCTACCTGAGTCAAAGGCCAAATGGCCAGCATTCAATATCAGTGCATGATCTTCTTTATTGTTAAAAGACAGTTAGAAAACACAGACCAGTTTCTGTGAGATTTTACCTTCTTGAGTGTAATTCAACCACAAATATCCCAATACTTATTTAAATAACCCAATAAATAATTTTGCTCTGTCTACCCATGAACTAATTACAAAACATCATTAAGTCCTGGAGAAAACAGTGTCCCCATCTAATAATCCAATTACGTATTTTTTTTGTTTAACATTTCATGCCATCCCAATTTAATTTGCTTATGAAAACAAATCCTATCTATTGCAAATAGATAGATAAATGCACTACTTTGCATTTTTGAAAACCAGCGGTTGAATATTTATTTATTTAACATTTGTTAACCGGGAATGTCTGATTTGGAACTTAGCCAATTTTCAGCGGAGGCCTGGGGAGAAATGCTCCAGATGCATGTCTTTGCAACATGGGAGGAAACCCACGTGAACGTAGGGAGGATATGCAGACTCCACACAGAAGGCACCCCCAGCCAAGAATTGAACCGGAGAACCTCTTGTTGTGAAGCAAAAACACTACCATTGCACCACTGCACCATCAAATAAACTTAGTTCCCCATGAGTTACAGAAGCTGACAGAATATAAGGATTTAGGTATTATTATATGTAGTAATTTCAAGTGTAGGAATAATGCCTTAAATGTTAAACCTAAACCATTAAAAGTTACTGGCTTAATTTTTAAGATCTTTTGCAACAAGAAATAATAACTGCCTTTTGAGGTTATTCATAACATATGCTTGACCCATCATCGAGTACAACATGTTGTTTTGCTCTTACAAGAAAGGCGAGATCCTGATTTTGGAAGGTATTCAATAAAAATTTACCAGGTGCATCCTTACTTGTAGACATAAATCATATCCATGTTGACTGGAAAATCTTGACCTCTTTTCAATCAGTTACAGATATCTGAGAAGTAAACTTTATTTAGCAAAAAGGGGCTCTGGTGTGAGGAATACTGATCTCTACTAAATATTGAATTGTTGAATACAAGCATATTAACCAGAAGTGCATATTTTACTTACAGAATTGAGAAGTCAAGGACAGTCTTAAGAGCAAACTATTTAATGCAGTCATTGGTTTGATGTTGGAAGAGGGTTTACACATTTGACAGTCCTCTTCTCTGTAGATATTCAAAAAAAAACTACTTGATACTTGGTTGGGTCTCAGGATATATACATTCTGTGAGGAATTGTCATTCTGAATGGCCTTTGGTCTTCATGTATGAATTAATAAACAACTGAACAACTAAAAATATGTGACTTCAAATACGGTATTACAGCTGGATAAGGTTAGATCATAGTATAAAATCACATCATTAAAAGTAAAACAAGTAGAATGTGTACTTTATGTTAGAATTTAAACATTTTTGGTTATTCTTTTTTTTTGTTGTTGTTAGTAAATAATCTATTATATATGTATAATGGTCTTCCTGTGTTGAAATATGAAAGAGCATGGGACCTATGCTGCATTACTCATTGGTCAATGATGACATGCCCGACCACTGCCAGCTGAGTAATACTCCGAGGACCAGGATGGGAACCACGGCAGTGATGATGATGATGATGATGATGATGATGATGACAATGATGACAACAGACCAGGACTTGCACGTGCCATTGTTCCCGCAGATCAGCATCAAAGATGTCCCATACCATACCAGGCAGAAGACCTTTTTATTTGCTAGTTGTTTACTGTTAGTTTTATACTTGTTAGTACTTCTTTTGTAACACCTTCTGAAACCATGTAATACTCATTGGAGCTTTTCTCCCCGGGCCTCTACTGAAAATGGACATATATCCAGATAGACTAGCCCGGTCAACAAATGTAAAATAAAATAAAATAAATAAAATGTAGTGACTGATGTATTCCAGATATAGATGAGGGACCTGATGGGAAACATTGTTAGGGCATGATGCAGGCCATGCACAACTCCTTCTGGGCTTTTGGTAGGGAGATCTTTTGTGATGTTCAACCCCATCAAGGTGGTCCCTCAGGCATGTAAGTGTCATATGTGTGATCCAGTGATGTAAACACTGTACATATCAGGTCATATGTGTCTTTATCTTACTGCCACAGTATGACACACATTAGCAAATAACACATGCATTATGATTATTATTTACATGATTGCCACATGCTTTCATTACTATAGTCATTGCTCCATACGAGCAGGGTTGCTACTCCCTCAATCTGTATGTGTGAGTACCCATATGCATACATTGTAGCATAACATTGTAATGTCAGATACAGTCTGGCCCTGCTTGTGACATTTATGACTGTCAAAGTTAGCATAATGTGAATGGGACACAATTTTCAGCTGATATTGGTACTGTAACTACTTAGAAAGGATGATGGCAGTTTGCATAGTTCATTATACCCATTCCTCTCACAAAGCATGGTGATGTCAGTCAAGTATGTTTATATGCATGTTATCCATGTGTATATACTGAACAAACTTGTGTGTTGAATTTTGCTGTCTTATGTCTGTTTAAACCATGATTTATTTTTGATTAAGTACCTTATATAACATTGTTGGGTCATGCTGTCCCACTGGCACAATTACTTTGTGTGTGCTGTGTACAGCAACTATTGTGCCATGTAATACATAATTTAATACTTCTATTGTTTTAGAGTACTGGGATGAGTGCATCTACATATGTATCTTTGATGGACTGCATTGACATTTAGTGGTCCCTTACTGAATATACGGAGGTGATGCCATGTATAGCATCATTCATAACTGCCTTGTTTGTCCATATATTGATTATTTCACTAGCAGTCTTTTTGACTATAGCTTATATTAAGACATATATTCACAGGTTAGCATGCATGTCTGTGTGGGGTCTGTGTTTAGCCATCAAATTAAACTTTCATTGAATGGCTAAACATCAAACTCTATTCATCGAATGTTCAATCATTGAGCATTCATTTCAGTGAAAGTATGAGACAGGGAAAGTAATTAGTTGGGCAACATTTCCATCTGCCTTTTTCCTCACTGTAGTGCAGTCTCAAAGATGGTGTATATAGTTGCGTGGGTATAATTTGTGAAGCCCCCACATTGTGGGGTGTTGGGGGCAAAGTTCCTCACCTGGGTGGGTTTGAAATACTATAGTGTGTGAGACAGGAAAGTGTTGGCCAACTAGTTGCTTTTCTCATCTCACACATTCGCTGAAATGAACACTTGATGAATAGGGTTCATTGTTTAGCCATTTGATGAAAGTTTCATTTAATGGCTAAAAAATAGACCCATCTGTGTGAATGCATTTGAAGTTCGAATGCACTAATTTACATGGATGTATGACCCTAATATGATTAAGACAAAACTGTCTTGTAATACATACTTAGGTATGTGCAATTATTCCATTTTGTTGTGTTATACTTGTGTGCACATGTCTGTCCTTTAATTAGTCTTGCACATGTACTGTGATATTTATAACAATGATAGTGATTGTGCCACCTGTTGTATTAAGTTTGCATGGCAGTATATATGGTATGTGATATTCAAACCTACTTTTGTTGTGTATCTATGCCACTGGATGTTTAACTGTTGTACATTATTGTGTTGTTTGTGTCATTTGCACACAGACATATTTATAGCTATTCCCAATGCACTATGCATGGTTACACTTTATAACCTTGAAATACTGAAATGTCGAATTTCAGTATTTCAAGACTATAAAGTCGAAAGTGCAGTTACATGAAACTGCATAATAACAAATGCGGAAATGTCGGATTCACCATTATGTGTTTGCTTACATGATGCGTGATGCGATTTGTGGACTTAGCTGGGGTTTGAGGTAAGTGGTGTTTTTGTAAGGGTACTGGGTAGGGATTTTAGTGCGTGTTAGTGTGTGTAGTGGTGAGCTTTATGTGTCTGTGTGTTTAGTGCAACCTCGGAGTTAGTATATATATAAGTAATGGGGGTGTGGGGCACAACTCCCCACGTGGGGGTGCAGGTGGGCTTGCCCAGATTGTTTATGTGTTAGTTTTGCAGTGTTTGTTGGGTTTTTTTTTGTAGTGTCGGTAGGTAAGTGTATTTGTGTTTTGTGGTGTAGTGTTTTGTTTGTGTTACTTTCGTGGTTTGAAAGTTCGCGGTTTTAAACTTTCGGGTTTTTGATTTTTCAGCTTTATGGTCTCGAGATACTGAAATTCAATATTTCAGTATTTCAAAATTATAAAGTGAATGCACTATGCATATATCAGACACTTGTCATTTGCTTCACTGTACCTTGCGAGGACTTGAGGTCTATCATGTGCTGTGGATATGTGCATATGTAATATATTTCATCAGCTATGGCTGTCCTGTTTATTCTGTGCCAGCTTTCATTTCCAAGCATTTCCTTACCGATGTGGGACTATATTGTCAATCTGTCTTCCTCCTTATAGCTTTGGCCTATATGTTTTACATATATACATAAATGATTCCACTTCTAACCATCGAAATTTCAAAACATTGAAATTCTGATCATCGAGACCAGAACATTGAATTATTTTGAAACATCAAAGGTTACAAGTATAACCCCCCCTGCACCCCCCCCCACTTTAATATTCCAACTCCGGGACCGCACTACAGTGGAGTAAAAGGAAATCTCCGTTTTAGCGCTATATGCAGAAGCACTAAACGGGAGATTTTCCATACCCTATCTATTGTGCCATCACACAGATGACACATAGACCCAGACCTGCAAAAACACAAACATTCTCTTACCTACACTTACCTTTTTCTTCTTCTTCAAACCTTCAATGTTTTCAAACTCAATGTTCTGGTCTCGATGATCTGAACTTCTATGTTTTAAACATTCGATGGGTTGAAGGGGAACCATATATATATAAATATATATATATATACACACACACACACACACACACACACACACACACACACAAATATTTCAAGCATGGGTATTAATGCCCTTCTAGCCTGCCATTCCAAAACAGTTGTTCCCATAATAAGTGTCCAGGCTGTTCTTAAAAATATCTAAACTATTGCTTACTTTAATGTAATTTGTTTATATATTCTGTGCATCAGCTGCTCTCTCAGAAATCCAATTATTAGTACAGTTCCCATTCCTATAGAATCTTCTCCATAGACTGTCTGATGATTCTCCACTACTTTATGATAACCTCAAACATGCCCAGAGGTAGTTGTCTCTAAATACCCTATATAATTGAATAAAGTCTCCACTTAAATATCTATATGAGGCACTGTACATATTCAGTTCTTTAGTCTTTAATAATAACTTAAATTTTCACATCTGTGAATACCCTTGATATATTTCTGTTGTACTCTTTCCAGATTACTCATGCTTGCTTTCTTATAAGGTTTCCATATTGTTATTCCAGACTCATGTTTGGGTCTAATGTAATTAACAATGTCTTCTTAATTTCTGATTTCCTAGACTTTATAAATCTTTTTATACAACCTACAGTTTTATAATTATCATTAGGCAATCGGTTGATATGATTAGAAAAACTCAAAGCTGGATCTACCCATATACCCAGGTCCGTAAATGAATCTACAGTTTTAATGACTGTGTGATGTATTAAATATTCATCTTTCAGTCTGTCTCCCAAATCTCATATGCTTAGTTTTTGTTGTATTTATCAGTGTATTATTCTCCTGTGTCCAAATTATCAATTTAGTCAAGTTCTTTTGCAGACATACCCTATCTGTAACACATTTAATCAGTTTATGCAATTTTAAATCATCAGCATACAGACTGTAAAACACCTCAGATAAAAAAGATAGCTCTGAAAGATACAATCTAAACACATATGGGACTAGGACTTAGCCCTGTGGGACACCTTTACTGTAACCAACAATTTCACCTGTCCATTTGCTGTATGATACTTGCCATGTCTCATTTGTAAGCCATGCAGCTATCAATCTTATCAAGAGTTTATCAATACCTAGTTGTTCTAATTTATTGTATATGACCCTGTCAAATGGTTAAGTTAAATCTATATAAATTATATCACATCACAATTTTTCATTCTTAGCTGGTATATTATTATAGAACATCATGTTACAGGTGGTAATAGAGCTTTTTTCATCATATGTATGCTGATATAAGGTTTCAAGTCCCAACCTTTCCAGTCATGACAATAGCATGTCCAATATCACATTCTCCATATTTTTCCACAACATGAAAGTAGACTTAAGGGTCTGTATCACTCTGGATTGTACCTACTCCCCTTTCTTTTAAAGGTGCATTTAATACGTGCATGTTTCAAATTTTGAGGAATCTTCCCATATTTATATGACCTGATAAATAATAGATACAATGGTACTGAAAGTTCTTGCTGAAGTGTTCTCAGGTCATTATTACTAGTTTTTCCTCCATCCTGCGCTTTGTTTGGATCCAGTTTGCATAGTTAATTTTCAAAATAGTCTAATTAGACTTCAGTATCTGAGGTTACCTGGATGTCATTAGGAAAATTGTTAGCCCCTTTATGGGGGTAATATGTTTTGCATAAGATTTTGTAAATATATCTATAATAGTTTGTGTCTCTAAATAAATCTTAGAATCTACTTGTAGTTCATCAATTTTTAGTATGTATTCTCTTTGCTTTACAAACATTCATCAGTTTCTTTTTCTTCCTTGTTATTTGTTGTGAATGTCTTCCTTTCTTTCTTTTTTATTTCCTTCTGTGTGATTTGAATCCTCAGATTGCTGAATACTTGTATCTAGAATTCCAGTGTCGTGAATGACATTATCTTGTTTTTCAGGGGCTGAGTGATCTTTACAGGCAATAGACACATCCTTTCCTAACTGTGTTCTGTTTGCTCTTTGCCTAACATTATTTATCTCATAAGTCCAGTCATTAATATATGTAGCAAGAGTTCTCCAAGCCGTGCCAATTGCACAAGTGCAATCATCATCTGTAAATCTAGATTTACTACTAATAATGGAAAGCAAATCATCCAGTTTTTGACTTGGGGAACACAGATCACCAGTGTTATCAGGTGTTACCTTTAAATATACATAGTTTTTATTACACTGTGCAAGATATTTGTGCTTTAGCAAATCATTAATCGTATACTCATTTAAGGAATACATATTCACCTGCCAATGAATAAAAAATTCTGAAAGAAAAGAATAAACACATTCAGTTACCAAAGAATTCAAAGGGAATTTAGATCAACTTCTGTGAGAAAAATCACACAAGCAACCTACAACTATTAAATTAAGTACAGCAAAGTTATTGTTCTAATGTACAAGCTGTGAAAGTCTAAATGATGGAATTCCTTTACATCACTCTTTCGCAGTTGCATCTCATTTTAAGAGTAAAGATCAATAGATCACAAAACAAAACAGGACAGTTTAGATAAGCTCTGGATTGTTCTCTCTGCAGTCTGTGTTGATTCATAGCTAACCAGGCCCCTTGGGATGGCTATAGCTTGCCTGTGTAAAACCCATCCATTTCTAACAACTAACAGTGAAAATTAAAGGTAAAACAACAAAATATAAATCAAAGTAAATCTTCTTGTCTACAAGCCATCCCTTCTTTCCTACAAACTGTGAAAAATAGGGCAAAAAATAAAATATAAATTCAAATGAAAACTTATCTTACCAAACTACTGCACAGTCAGTCACAAACCAAGACAGGCTTGTTTATACAAGTTCTAGATACATGATATATGTGTATGTTCCCCTTCCTGTAATGTACCATCATTGTAATGTATGTGTACTGTTACAATATGACCTTATGCTATCATTTTGAGCATCATACACATGCAAGTCATATACAGTGTGCAGTTAAGTAAATTCCATCATTATGTTTTACTTGTGCATTCTGCATTACTTAAAAATTAGTATACTTTCTGCCTATGTACAGGATTGCATTCCTTAGCTTTTATAATTCATATGTGTATTAGGGTTACCACCTGTCCCACTTTGCGAGGGACAGTCCCTCTTTGGGCAGCTGTGTCCTGACCAAAAATACTAAAAATGGCAAAAGTCCTGAGATTGTAGGACATAATTATGTCCCATATTTCATGTAATAGTTGCATAAAATAGTTATTTCTGTATGTAAAATACCTAAATATTACAAGAAACAGAATAAGCAACTAAACTGCTACAAGAATAAGCTTTCATTTAGGCAAAAAAGTAAAGTTCTATCCTTTGTACTGACCATGGGTATTTGTCAGCCTGCAAAATCTGATGTAGATCCCGAAAATGTCCCACTTTGGCCATTTGAAAAGGTGGCAACCCTAATGTGTATCACCATTTACATTATATTCCATATCATTGGTTTGGGTATGTGTGATGAGCCTTATTCTTGTCTGGCTTATGTAATTTCTTTGCCTGTCACACATCTATGTTATATACCTGAACATCCATCTGTGTTGCCACTGGCATGGGTTGTGCTCTTTGACATTTTGCCATTATTTATTGTGGCTGCACTGATGTTGTAGGTTATTTGTTATACCTGCATTCCACTGAACTATTTTCCATAAACCAGGAAACATTTGCATATTACTTGACTTGACACAAATATTGAGAGGAACTTGTCACATTCCAACAAATTCTATGATTCTTTTGGAATCCAGAACTTTATATTCCATGGAATAGATATCAAATGTTTCTGAAGGAGCTTTGATATCTGTCTGATTTTATCTAAATAAAATTATAATGTACTAGCTTTTGACTGACAAATTCCTATAGTACAGAAACAAAAATTACCCAGTAGAAATGTACTGAACCATCTAGCATTCCACATGCAGACATTTTTATTCTGCCAAAGCATGTATTCTGTGGACAGCAACTTTAAAATGGGGTGCACTTATAAAAATTAATCATTGTGTCCTTCCAATCTAACTTGATTCAATGAGGCCAAGTATCTATTATGCATCTGAGTCTGTGTATACCTAATCACAAATGACCAGGAAAATAAATCAGCTATCATAAAGAGAATGGATGCTGCTCAACTGCAATTTTACTGGGTCAAACAAGGAGACCAATCTTTATCATTCTTAATTTAGCAAATTGTATCTTGTACAGCACAGGTATATAGCTAGCAGCAATATTCTTGTTTAGACACATTTGCCTTGCTTAGTCATAAGCATGACCATTATAAAGTATTATATTTTGAGATTAGTTAACATAGGTGAGTATCTATCTGTCAGACAAACTTCTTATCCTTATAAAATGGTGGGATGGTGGGTTATTAGCTGCCATAACAGGAACTGTCTCTCTGTGCAATATATTTAATTAATTAATTAATTTATTTACTCACTCATTTGTTCATTTGATCACTGGGGTGGAGTACTAATCTAATGGACCATTTTTAGGCTGAGCCTGGGTTATACAACCAAAGTGAGGAATACAATGTCGATGAATACATGATTACTGAAAATATAATCTAGCAATCATTGAGCGAGAAGTACAAACAAGCAATAAATAATGCATAAAATCAGGCAAGTACATGAAAGAATGTATTTATCACACATCTACTTAGGGAAAATATGAGGGAAAATGAGTAAGAATAAGACAATTGTGCAGGGGTTAAAGCCCATAGTTCCTACCAATCATAAATATATCATACTAGAATCTTGTCCAAAGTTGAGTAATCTGTAAGCAATAATGCTCGAAAGGGTGTGTTTTAATGCGTAATTACAGATTATACAACAACGTCCCCATTAATATTCTAAAACGTGCATGCTGATTGGTCAGCATGCACGTTGTAAATCAGACTTATACTAATGGAAAAGGTCCGGTCGCCCGGACTTTTTCCATTAGTATAAGTATTTTTTTACAGCAACGGAGAACACAAGGTCTCCGTTGCACACTGTCTCACTGTATTAAAGGAGTTTAACATAGCGAGACAGCTTTAAAAAGAGTAATGGATATCGTCCTTTCTCCATTGCTATTTATAAAGCTGTCTTGCTATGTTAAACTCCTTTAACATAGCGAGACACTTTGTAAAAAGCAACAGAGACCTTGCTTTCTCCATTACTTTTTTTCAAGCTGTCTCGCTATGTAAAATAGGTTTAACATAGCGAGACACCTTTAAACAAAGCAACAGAGATTCTCTGTTGCTTTTTTTAAAGCGGTCTCGCTATGTTAAACTCCTTTAACATAGTGAGACAGTTTGTAAAAAGCATGGAGATCTTGCTTTCTCTGTTGCTTCCACCCACAGCTCTGATGTACTGTGTAAGCATACGCATGCGCAGTATATCAGAACTGCCACAGAATACCAGACAGCTGCAGAAGGGCAGCAAGGAGGCATTATACAATGCCATTATTTAAGAAAAGTAATTATTTTTTTCTTAAATAATGTCATTGTATAATAGCAATAACCCACTTCTGGGTGTTTATTATGCTGGATTTACCCACGGTTGCCTTTATTTGGCCACTCGGGCTTTGCCCTCATGACCAAACCACACCAACCGTGGGTAAATCCAGCATTACCCACCCTCAGGCATGGGTTATTGCTATATTAACACACACTCTGGTGGGCATTATTGCACGTAGAGAATGGGTTCTATGTAAAATTGTTGTTTTTACTTGCTTACTTTTTTTTAAGTACTATATTTTTTATATAGTTTTAATGTAAAATAGTTCCTCCACTTAATGTTTTAAACTTTCTGTAGTATATGTTAATGGTGTTGGAGGAAGCATTTTACATCAAAATATATAAAAAATAATATAGTACTTAAAAATAAATAAGTAAAACAACAATTTTGCAGAGACCATTCTATCTCTCTCTCTCTTTCTCTCATACACAGTCTCTTCTGCTTTCACACACACACACACACACACACACACACACACACACACACACACACACACACACACACACACACACACACACACACACACACACACACACACACACACACACACACACACACACACACACACACACACACACACACATACATATACACACACAGTCTCCGCTGGTTTCATACTTGCATTCACTCACACAAACATTACTCTCAACCTCTTAGCACAAAATATCTGGGCAAAGCCAAAAATAATGGGGGGACAAAGCCTCAAAAATAGTGACAAATTTTAAATATTTCTCTTATAAACTTAGAAAATTGCTAGAACTAAAGGTCTTGTATTACAATGCATTTCCTGAAAGATACAAAGCATGAAACTCAAATGCTTGTCATTATTTAGTGATTTCACTTCTCACTGATTTGCCACAAAACTTCAGAAAACCACACATTTTATGATGAACAGACAAAAAATGAGGCAAAGTCTGGACATTCTCAGAAAATTTGGACAGTTGAGAGCTATGCACATAATACCGCTCTTACTCACTCTCTTCATCTCACACACACAGTCTTGTCGGCTTTCATACATGCATTCACTCACACAAGATCGCTCTCACTCTCTCGAGCTCTCTCACATGCCCAGTCTCCTCTGCTTTCATACACACATTCATTCACACATGCAAACAGAAACAAAAACACACCCATGCACATACATAGGTACACATACACTTTATTTCTGTTTATTTTTTTACACTGACTAAACAGCAAAAGTGCTGCTTAGTGAGTGTAAAGTAATGGCAGACATTCGTTTTTTTGCAGTCTGTGCTGCATGGGAGTTTGATATGTTGCTGAGAAGTGGTGAACTTGTTTTTCATTGGGTATGTGTACATTAATACCTTGCTGTAGAACGTTTGTTCTCCAATCAGGGTACTGATGTACAGTTTGCCCATTTACTAATCTTTATTAATGCCAACTCCCTTGTATGCTTCCCCAAGCCGCACTATAACTCTTACAGCTGTTCAAATCTGAGCAGTGCTATGACAAAACCATGTTTGAATAAACTCTAATAATGGAACGCATCACTGACCAGCCCTCAGACAATTAAACTGGTTAGAATTGTTATATTACCTACTGTAGATCTTTCTCAGCAAACTAAAATACACATACATCTCTATAAGCTAGAAAATTGCCCAGTCCTTAATGACTTAATAAAACCCTACTCCTGAATAGAATTTGATTAGAGAAAAATCACTAATCGCTATAACAAATCATCCAATATTGCAGGTGATTCTCCATATTTAAAAAGTGTAACTAAACTATGTAACTACCTCACACTACCACAGAAGTCCATTCAGAATGCAAACTTATGTAAAACATAACTAAAACTTCACCTGTCAAATCAAAGGATCTGTTCCTGTATACCTCCTGGATAAATGCTACGGTTGTTACTGTTTTAATTTGACATCTCTTTGTTAATTGCTTTATACTGGCTATAAACTGATTGATCTTAGTTTAATTTGACCTGAGGGTGTCACAGCAATCTTCTACTTCAAATGTCTTCACTAGGTTTCTCTCAGCCCACCCTTCTGTGGTTCAAAAGCTACCTGCGTCAAAGGCCAAATGGCCAGCATTCAATATCAGTGCATAATCTTCTTTATTGTTAAAAGTCAGTTAGAAAACACAGAGATTTTACCTTCTTGAGTGTAATTCAACCACAAATATCACAATATTTATTTAAATAACCCAATAAATAATTTTGCTCTGTCTACCCATGAACTAATTACAAAACATCATTAAGTCCTGGAGAAAACAGTGCCCCCATCTAATAATCCAATTACGTTTTTTTTTGTTCAACATTTCATGCCATCCCAATTTAGTTTGCTTATGAAAACAAATCATATCTATTGCTGTGAAACTAAAACAAGCTGTAGAATGTTTGTGCATTTATATAAAGCATTAGAAGTCATATGATTTCTAATTTCACTTAAATGTTCAAAAATGCAGGTTTAAATTGCCTAGAGGTTGACCAACATAAAAAGGTGAACAGTTGCATGTCACCAAATAAATTAACCATTCTGAGCTACAAGTGTTAAAACATTTACTATCAAATTCACATCCAGTATTACAAGAAGTTAATTATTTCGTTCTCATAACTTTATTACACACAGACAAATTCCTACAGGGTTGACAGACCACCGATAGTCTACCATCCATTGTTTGTTGTACCACATTATCTGGTTTACAAACCTTTTGCAGTGGTTAAGATGATTGCTTCCAATCAGCAGTAAATGTAAGTACTGTGTCAAACAATTCTGTTGAAATATTGACAGAACACAGTTGTTACAATATGTCACTAATAAAGTTAAGAATGATAAATTATGATTAGTAACTACTTTTGGCTCATGAGTGTCAGGGCATGTACCAACCATTTTGTACAGTGACACTGCTCCAGCACCACCATAACAAGGCTTTCAGTGGAGCATGCAACAGATGCCATGCTATCATGTTGTACAACCAGTGCTGCCATGACTGCTCCATGCCTGCGCTCCTCACCCTTGTGCAATACACACAGCTGTCATGCTACACAATCAGTAGCATGAGCAAGTGCAAGCAGGTCATGTCCTTGACATGCCTGTTAACATTCATTGCCTGTAAAAGTAGGTGTACACCATCTAACATATGTCCATGCACATCAATTACATTCTCAGATGCAGCTTGATGGATAGTATCCCTCTGTTGTGCAACAGTCACCATCACTACCACACTCGACTGTGGAAAACGGGTCATATTCGTCATATTGACCAATAATTGATGCCCATTCATCATTAGACTGGCCGGCCACACTATCCTATGATTGGGGGCTATACCATGAAGCACAAGACTTTATCCTCCAGGGCCACAAAACATTACATCCAGTGCAGTGGCCTGTGTGCCATTGGCCATACTATCAAAATAAGGCACATCACATCCCACCTCAAGATCAGTGGACCAGCTTATGGAGGAGATAGGTACTGGACTGCTGCAAATACAGAGATGATACATGTCATATACATTTACTGAGGGAAAATGAGGCAGGATATGACTCAGATATCTTGGCAAATATTTAACAACTCTGACTAATCACAGACATATTAACTTATTTGGTTTGCGTGGCCATGGGTGGTGCAATGCTCACAGACAGCAGTGAAAAGCCATATCTGTCAAAAAACAAACACATGTAAAGGCCGATATAAAACTGCACATGCATACTGATATACCCAACATGCCACCCCCCCCCACACCTCTGGTGGTGAGAGGTGAAATGCTACTTTAGTGTTAAAACAGACACACACACACAACAATTCAGTAAGAAGCAAGTACATGTCATCATGGTGAATGTAAACTGATGTATAAAAACACAATCAAAGCAAATATTCACATACTTGATGGCTGATGTACTTGTCTGGAAGGCAAGGGACTTATGCAAGTTTACAGAACATCATTAAATGAATGATGACACTTGCGGATAATGCAGCATAGCAACAAAATAGACTGTCTTACCAGGTTGTCATCTTGTGATGAGACTAGCATCTTTGTTGTTGTGTAGAACCAGTAGGTTAAGGTGGCACACAAGCAACAACTGAGTACATATCACTGTTAATATGAGGCAGTAGCAGGCAGAGGATACATGTCAGTGGCAGATTTAGGCCTTGGCGCAGGGTCACGAGCCTCCCCCTTTTTAAACTCATGCTATAACTTGGCCACGGATGTTGGCAAGCATACACACAGAAAAGCCAGAGGGTAGCAAAAAAAAAAATCTTAAAAAATATCCCAAAAGTCCTCCGCTCCCCAGTGATGACTTTTTCATACTAAAGGCCAGGCAGGACAGTTATTATCACTTTGCTTTAATTCTGCTTGCTGTCTGGCATAAGGGGTAAAAATGTGGTTGGTCACGGCACTCATGACTCGCTCAAGTTAAGAAGGGGGGGGGTTGGGGGATGATTGGACTAATCCACCCAGATAAAAACAACACTGACTCCTTTTTTTTTTTTTTTTTAGTTAACTTAATTGTTATTGGCTGCAGGTGTATTTGGCAGGCTGCTTAATTCCCATTAAATGCAGCTGCAGTCAATATCTTGTTATTGCTGTTCCCTGCCTAATACTAAGCTTTAGAGTTTACAGAAGACAGTCTGAGTGAAGAGACGAGCAACTCAGTCCTGTGGTATGCTTGGATTTCTCTGTTGCATTTTAGTAAAGTGTGTACTAAATTAACTTGCACTAAAATGCTTTTGCTTTCTCCAATCGAGTGTGTACTGCACTTCTACTGACATCTGGTTGGGCGCTGTGCTGTGCACCTTGCCCTATCTTCAACACAGAAGTTGCATTCTGTTCTGAGAACTTCAGAACAGCTTGTTTGTTTTTTTTTTTTTGTTTGTTTTTTTAAGACCAGACAGGAGCCAGAACTCAGGATGACTATGCAAGTATGGTTGTTTTTTTCCTCACACTCTTTTCTGACCCATTCTCTACAGCAAGCATGCAGGCAGCCTATACAAATTAGCCTGTGCCCTGACCTGGGATTAAGATGATCCAGAATTACCACTCTGCAGTACAGAGAGAGGACAGCTGCAAAGTATGTATATAAGTTTTTTTTTTCTTACTGCTGCAAAAACTGTGAGGTGAGTAACAAATTGTGTGTGTGTGTGTGTGTGTGTGTGTGTGTGTGTGTGTGTGTGTGTGTGTAATTATTAAGTAAATTGTTGTTTGTGTGTTTTCTAGTCTGTATGTTACAGATGACTCAAAAATGGATAAGACAGTTACGTGTTACAGATGGGGCATGCTGCATGCATGTCTGCAAAAGAACTTCACTAAAGTGACATTTTGGACACAGGATAACTGATAGAAACTGAATGGTTAATATTTTAATACGGCACACAGTGACTACAACTGTAGATAGATTTTAAGACTAGAGTATATATGGTACGGTAAATGGGTAGTTATTTATTTGACATTTGTTGACCAGAATAGTACGACTGGGCAAGTGCCCTTTTTCAGTCGAGGCTTAGTGAGAAAATCCCCACAGTACTTTTTGTTGTTGTTGTGTCTTTCGGCTTTTCCCGGTTAGGGGTCGCCACAGCGGAACTCCGGTTTGCTAATGATTGGCAGTAGCTTTTTACATGCCGAGTTGCCAGCCCTGATGTACAACCTTCAACGAAGGTACACCCATTCACGCATGTCTCCATACAGAAGAAGCTCTAGCTGAGAATCGAACGGGACAACGTCTTTCTGTGAGGCGACAGTGCTACCGCAGCACCACCACCGAAATTCCACAAATTTACTTAATATACAATAATGCAATGCAAATTACAGGACTGTAGTTGAGGACAAAAATATACAGTAGAGTAAATGAGCAGCTCTTCTTTTAGGTATGTGTTAAAAGATCCGTAAGAAATACATTTAGTATAACATCTTTATCTTGAAACAGGTAATGACAATAAGCTAGGAAACAGAAAATGACATAGGGATAGTCCTCTCTGGAGAGCTGTGCTTTCCAGATACTAATGTTTAGCAGTGATATCGTGTGAAGATGTTAAGTATGAGGCAGTTAGTTGCAGGTGGGATAAAAGGCATCCTGTTACCAGAAGTTGGAAAGTAAAGAGAGTGGTAAGAAGTGGGTGACTGTTAATTCATTTATTAGGTGGTTAGTGTTAGAGACATAAGGAGAGGAAATAGAGGAATAGGAATGGAGAGTAAGGACAGAGAAGGGTTCAGGTGGGGTGATAAACAATTATGCTAAATCCACCCACAGTGATTTGCAACTGATTGTATGTTGCTGTGTTTTCACACATGCTGATACAATAAATTAAGGTGATCCTTTCACATCCCCCTTCCCCAGTGTTCTGATTTCCCACGTCCCAACCTCACTTGTTGACATTCCAGACTGTGCCCTCCACCTTTGCAAAATCCTGGATCTGCCACTGCACATCAACATAACTGAGTACAGAGACACATACCTGATATGTGACGATAATAGGCAGAGTAGGATGGCCTTGTTCAGGTGAACAAAACATCAATAAAAGTAGTGCTTACAGTGTAACTGAAGCAGTGTTCATTTAACAGAACATGCAAGTAGACTTACTAAGGATTTCCTCTGCCATGAAATTTGGTACAATAACACACTGGTATGTCTGTGAGATGCATAAAAACAAATAAGACATATATGGATGAATGTCTGTGAATGTCAAATGCAATATGTTGTTATGTTTGTGCACAATGGATATACCTGTACAGCCAGGGACACCAGCCTCAATCCCTCCATGAAGAATGAAATGGTCCTGGAAGGTAGTACTGTGGGAGGCCAGTAATATTGTTGTTTTATCCATGGGAGGAAAATGTGGCCCACTACAAATAGCATTCCTCTCCAACTAATATTAGTGGAATTTGTTGGCTGCACATGGGATCATGTCAGAGCACCAGCAATGACAGATCTCACATGAGTGGTTATGCCCACCCACAGTATTCACCATGTTAGTAATGTCCCTCTACATCTGGTTACTCCAAAATGTATTGATGCGGGTCTTTCAAAATTATCTCATTTTCCCTTTTGAAAAAATTGTCATGTTTGCTTCTTGAAGATATCAGTTAAGTGGTAAGTTGCATGCTGTATATCAGGCAGTATACATGTCATAGATGTATTGACAGACCATCATTGAAATCACAGTTCAATTTAACACCCTTTGTATACATTATACTGCTTTGCAAAAGAATGGATGCCAATTATGTGCACTACATCATGCACCAATAAACACAACAAACAAACAAACATAACAGCAGGTGCTGCTTATATCATTAAATGTAAAGCAGACATTTGTAAAGCACAACCCCCATTCCACAGCTTAGACGATGTCATATATCCAGTCATGGATTTAGAATCCAGTTCTTTGGGAATTATGATAATCATGATCCATTCACATAACCACTATACCACAAACAACTGTGGGCAATTCACAGCTATAGTCATATGCAGTGCTAGCAATCCTCACCATGTCACCTAAAACCTAAAAATATTGGGAGTATGGAACAAATGTCAATGCAGTAATTCACAAAATGTAGCACAAGAGTGTAATGTAGCTGAAGGTGAGTAAGATATCTAGCTATATGTGTCAAACAGCACATCAGGACATTAAAAGCATATGAACATGAACATCTTAGCTATGATGTGTCTATGCGAAGATAGAAAGACATTAACAGGCTTAACCATTGGGATATACTACCACTTTCACTTCCAGTGAATGTCATGGGAACTTACAATGCAAGACGCAGCATGGGAACTTACAATGCAAGACTCAGCATGGGAACTTACAATGCAAGACTCAGGAAGGGAACTTATAATGCAAGACGCAGCATGGGAGCTTACAATGCAAGACGCAGCATGGGAACTTACAATGCAAGACGCAGCATGGGAACTTACAATGCAAGACTCAGCATGGGAACTTACAATGCAAGACTCAGGAAGGGAACTTATAATGCAAGACGCAGCATGGGAGCTTACAATGCAAGACGCAACATGGGAACTTATAATGCAAGATGCAGCATCAGTAGATATCTGCTAAGTACTCTTAGTACATCCAATTAGTGAGACATCTTGTAAACTATTGTTATCTGTAAGCACTACTATGACATAACAGGTGGAACTGCATTACTGGCAGATTTTGTTGTAATCTCTCAGTATCAGCAGTTCACTGGGCCTGAGGAGAATGTATCCATATACCTGTTTATGAGAGAAACCTCACTGGCAATGATGGGCAATTATCCGTCAACATGCATATGGGGAAAGGGCACCCCTACCCTTCATGTAATTGACATATTTATATTCTGATGATTTCACAGTGTAAACGTCTTGTAATATGACTTGGAAGGTACACACATGACAGTATGATCATCATAGAACAATACTATGGACAGTAATTCACATTAGTAACACAAGCAGCTGGCCTCAAGAAAGCTTACCTTATGGGTAGTGTATGCAGGACGGTATACCTAACAGTGAGGATATGTCAGTGCAAGTAGCTATTAAGTACTATTTGTGCCAAGTATAATTGAGTTTCATTATCATAAAATGTTTTGGAATGACATCCACAAATGTCAGCTTCAGTTCTCAAATCTCAGTGCATTGATCTATTGCTTGGCATAAGTGTACAGTTCTCATTGCAAATGCCCAATAGTTGTCATTGAATGTAAATCTACTTGCACCACTTTTAAAATGCTATAATGTTTTGTTTTGAGATTATTTCCTTGCTACCTGTGTGGTACCTCAATAAGCAATTTGTAAAATATATTTCTTATCAGCTTTTTCAGAAATACCAAGGCAAAGTCAATGGAGACGATGCTGCATCCAAGCCCTCAAGCAGATGGATGCAGATAGTCTTCAGTTGAGGGCTGTTTACGTTAGGCAAGAGCAGAGGATGCATGTATGTCAATGGCACATCGCCTAGAGTGAGAGGTGGAAGCAGATTGTGAGGGAGCATCTAGGATGCACCAGTATCTTTAGGACTGGCATGCAGGTCTACCACTGCTACGATGAACTCCATCATAGGGACCAGGAGAAACTGATTGAGATTATCTCTGAGGTTTGACAACAGCAACTGAATGCCTACAGTAAGTAACATATTCCACTTCCTAACACCTATTAAGTACTGTTTTCCATAGCTCTGGAGTTCTTATCACAAGAAATCTGTAGAAAACCAAAAATAATGGGAGGACAAATGCCCAAAAATAGGGGCAGATTTTATATATAGTTCTTATAAACTTAGAAAGTTACTAAAATAAAATGTGTTGTGTGAGCATCCATTTTCTGAAGGATATGAAGTTTAAAAGTCAAATATCTATCAGTATTTAGTGACTTCATTCCTCAATGATTTACCAGAAAAACATATATTTTGTGAGCAAGAGACCAAAAATATGAAGCAAAAATCTAGACTTTCTACAAAAATCGTGACAGTTGAGAGCATACCTCTCAACCTGGAAACATCAAAAATGTGGACAAAGACCCATGAAAAATAGTTACAAATCTGCATGCTGATTAACATAACATTTGCATACCTAATTATGTAACCCCCACCCATGCCAATGGAATTGTGGGATACCAACTTTTGAATGCAAACTGAAAAACAGACAACCAAAATATGGCCCCAGGCCCAGTAGTAAATGGTAACCATTTTTTTGAAATGTGTAGCAATGATGTTCACAGGGAAGGGAGAGGATGATGAACCTTAGGATTTTGTTTTTGGTGACTTGCAGTATGTGGGTTTTGTGGTAAAAGTAGGGCATTTAATGGTAGGTAATATTATAATCTTAACAAAATAATATAGTTTGCTAGGACCTCCAAAAGTCATTCTCCATGGCCTACTGATCAGTGGCTTAGCTAGAGTTTGTGCCGCCTGGGGCTGTCTTTCAGTTTGCCACCCTTCCTCCTTCACAAAATCATGGTCGAATGGGGCGCCCCCATACACAGCCCTCCCCCCTGCAGCCATTCCAGTGTCCCTCCCTTTACTTGGGTATTTCACCCCATTTACCATAAACACTATAATGTGCATACTTCTTTACTTCTACAATGATTATTTGGATTTCATTTAAAACTTTTATTTTACTTTTTATAGCACATACACTAATAGGTGTCTGCTAAATAAAGCAATACAGTCTCACAATGAAAATAGACTTGGCACCAAAACTTGGCTCTTGAAACTCACATTCATTGAAACAGCATTGAAACCCACATTCAAAGAAAATGCATCTGGCAGTGGCAGATAAAGATTACCTTTGGGCTGTTTTCAAAGTATGGGCCCCTTGCACACGAAACATACATGTGTTCTTTGATACACCTTCCTGATTGTATTAAATTATATTCCTTGTATAATACAGCAGACTTGTTAGAGCACATTTTAAATTTATTGCTTTGAACATTTTTCCAGTAAGCAATGAAACAAAATGCATGAACCAGTAATGACAAAACTGCCCAATTCAGAACATTTCCATCATAAAAGTCTACTCAAACTTTTACAATCCACCAGTATCAGTAAATACGCACAATGTCTGTAGAAGTAAAAGTCATCTAAACAATGCCACATTAAAGAGATCTGTAACTAATGAAGATGTTGTTGCTAGCAAACAACTTTATATTTCATCAACTTTATATTTCATTGTTTCATCTACAAATAAAGTGCCTGTTGCCCTTGAGGAATAAATTGCCTATGTTGCATTAAAAAATGATAATCTACTAATATTGCAATAGGAAATGTATGGCAAACTGATAACAGGTTCATAGTTACTAGGTATCTCCACCAAAGAGGACATTCTCAGGACTGCAGCATCTATCCCCTTTAAAAGTAAAACACAGTACAGTATCAGCAATCTATCTATATATTCCGGGAATAGAACCCCCAGCCTTTTGCATCAAAAGGCAAGCATTCTACCTGCTGTGCTACTAACAACAGAGACAGCCTTGCCATATGCAGCATGAAGCTTCTCTCCCCCTGAAGAAATATGCAGCAGAAGAAATCTTGAAAAAAAATCAAAATTTATTGAGGGTGGAGGCCCAAAACCAGGGACACATTTTAAACATTGCTTATATAATCTTAGAAAAGTTGCTAGAATAAAATGTTTTGTGTTAACATGCATTTCCTGAAAGATAGGAAGACTGAAACTTAAACGGCTATCATTATTTAGTGAATTCAGTTCTCACTGATTTGTTAGAAACCACAAATTTTAAGAGTAACAAACTACAACTATGAGCCAAGCATTCCAGACATTCTGTAAAACTTTGTACATTTGTGAACTGTGGACTTAATTCCTTGAATCACAAGTGGTGGTGGTATGGGTAGATAATTTAGGGTTTTACTTCTGGTACCTAGGTACAGGCTTTGAGTCTGAGTAACCCTAACTACCAGTTTAACTAGGGCATTTTACACACACACACACACACACACACACACACACACACACACACACACACACACACACACACACACTTCTGCAGACTGTTGTTCCTCATTTTGGCTTAAGTTTCTCTCGTACTTAAGACAATAAGCCTTACAGTTTTTTTTTGCCATACCTGAAGAAGAACGATGTGTTGTGCTGCACTGCCTGAATAAAGCACGTGGACCAGTCTGACTCTGCAGCAAGTTAAATTAAATTAAGTGAACAAATGGCTCAGCATTCTGACAGGCTGTCTGTCTGTCTGTCTCATAAAGCTGATGTTACTGTGTACACCCTGCACGTGATGACGTCAGGAATAAATTCCTCAAAAAAAAAAAAAAGGGGGAAATTCAGAAATGAATGGGACCACTCAGGAATTCATGGCACCCCAATATTTTGCCTTCAAAACCGATATTTACCAAGGAATTTGGTATGGTTGAGAGGTATGCTGCTATAATTTACTGAATAGATATTGCACTGTACTGATTTGTGATTTATAACTATTCATTGTATACTCAAGCACACAAATTGATCTCTAAAGAGGTAGGAATGGCACACACAATTTTTAATGCTCAGAATGTATTTATACTGACATATTTCTTTTGTGTTGCTATAAGTAAGTTAGCTGTAATGTAAGATATAATGGAGTAGTATACCATCAATGGCCTTATGACTGCGCATTCCGAGGTTATCTGCAGATAAGCAAGGCTAGAAATGCAGGTGTGCAGGAATGTATCATAACAGCAAGACATTTAATTTACAGCAGTATTTATTAAATGTTCTTAATAAACCTCCAAAGCACCTGTGCTTTCCATTAGCTCAACTTGTTAAGCAATGTAACCATATATAGTGAAGAGTGCCTGTGGGTTCAAACACCCCCAAAGTGGTGTTAATCAACTTGCTTAGGCATTATTTTTTTTTGCTAATTTAACCAATAGGATTATGTTGTATGGCTGGATGCTGCTGCGTGAACATGTCTTCAAGTGTTTTACTGTCAGACTAAATTAACGTCTGCAGCATGTACACCACAAATGAATATGTATTTCTTCATGATCCACTGCACTTTGAGATTATTCCATGTCATGTAGTTTATTAACAAGGATCTCACTGTGATTCCATTGCAATACTTATGGAAAACCTAAATGACTAAACTTAGAGTTAAATGTTGATGATGTGCCTTTGTGCAGAGGTATGATTGTTGCAGTCCTCCCTTCATGTAGCAGAAAGGCCATTCAGAGTCTATAGTTGAATAATGACTCTAGTGACCCTAACAAATTATATTGCAGCTTATTTAGAAGGTATAATGAGATATTATTGTGGCCCACTGAACCCATGTTCTTGGCCTTAGATAGCACAGTTAGGACCTACTCCCTAATGATAGTTGGAGGCCTTATTTTAGATGAAATTTTCTGTGAGTTGGCCAGGTGTGAGTGGTGAATAAAGTTGGAGCTGAATTTGTCAGCCAGTAGATTTACTGTATCTCCCAGCTCCATGAACATGGCTATGTTTACAACCAGTTCAGCACACTGTTGTGTGCTGCCTTTGAGGTTTCTAATATAACTAAAGAAGACCTTATAGTTGTCCTTGGCTTGGAAAGCTATATTTACCTCAAAAATTGGCTTCCTTGGACTTGATTAGCCCTCTTAGTTGTCTATTTAGTTTGATGAGAGAGTTTTTTTATCTTTCTGGGTGTTACTATTCCTAATGTTAGCCAAGACTTTTTTTCTTTTGTTGTACAACATGTTTAATTTGGATTTCATCTGGGTGATTTGTTGTAAGAAATTATTTTGGGCTTAATTCTGGTAGGTAATTCAGCCTCTGTGTTACCACTTGCATGATTTTACAGAATTTTTGTGAACAATTCCACATAGGTTGCTGTGTTATCTTGGTTTGGTGGAGAGTGGAATTTTCAGAGATTATCACTTAAAAGGTAGTTTGCCTTGGAATAGTTTTTAACTCTTACATGGTTTACTGAGGTTGCAGAACTGATATCTATTTCAAAGGAGACCACTTTGTGATCTGACCTTACCACAGAAAACATGGCACTGGGTAGGGTGCAGCATTCTCCCATATTTATGTGTGCCAGGGCCAATATGCTTGTACCTCTAGTGGGAGTATGCACTCTCTGATATAGGGTATATGTGTTTACAAGGACCAGGAATTTCTATGCCTATAAAGTTGTGGCCATGTAGGATTCCAAATGTATAGATGGGTAATTAAAATTCCACATGAGCATGGTATTTGGTTGAGTAGTGAAAATCTCCAGTAGTTTTAAGAACGAGCTATGGGTTTCCTATAGCTTGCTGGGGATACACTGTGGGAAGTTATCTATAATAATCTGTACATGGAGAAAATCTAGCATGTCATCCTGTTTAACCAACCTAGAGGTATTATTGGTATAGATCAAAATACCTCCATGTTTAGTCCCTGACTGTGCAGTTGTTGAGACCAGTTGGCATAATGGTTAAGGTCTTTGCCTCCCATGCATAAGGTACAAGGTTTGATCCTGAACTCCAACTAATGCCTGTTTGGGGTTTGCATGTTCTTCCTGTCTCTCCATGGGGTTTCTGCCACATCTGAAAAACATGCTGAGTGTTTCCATCTCAAACTCACCAATGAATGGAGCTGTGGGCAGCAGCACAGACTCTACATGGTGCCCTATGGGGGAGAAATTGTACAGACTAACCACATTGTTGGGCATCTAGTATCTTCAAGATACAAGAACATGGGTCATAGACTGTGTGCCATGGCAGGGCTAGACACTTGACGGTGTAAAATATGGCTCTAGGTGATTTGGTCATGTTGACTAGTGTCAAAATTGGCAGGGGTAATTACCAGTGTGGATTGAGGTCCTGGCCTACTCCAGGGACCCATGCTAATGCAAATGGTGGAAGGGGTATATGTGCCCCTGTGCCTGTCATAAAGCCCAGCCCTGGGTCAATAAGCTACTGGCTTATATAGTATACCTGTCTGGTTGGATGTAAAACCATGCCAAACTACTTAAAGTATTATATGACATGATGATAGGCTAGACATCCTATGTATCCAAGATGGATGGAAGGGCAGTGCAGAAAACCACTTGGCTTGGGATCCAGACTCTACTACTCAGGATGGGATAGAAATGGAAGACAGTGAGGGATAAAGCAAGACAACATATATTGTTGATAATGGGTGACATGATTGCAAAGTCATCCCCAGTGAAACAGTCAGCCCACAGCATAAACCGCTAGTTGCCACAATCAGCTGCAAGCAGTGGTCAGAGAAGGCTGTAAGGTCAAGTTGACTGGACAGCAGTTCAAGGAATTCAAGGCTCTAGCACCTCAATATAGGTGGAATTGAACAAGAATGGTAGCACCTAAGAACAGCATTAGGACTACAGAAAAGATAAATGGCTGAGCCAGCTATGGAAATAAGTACATAAGGAAAGTTGGTGGTGGACCAGGAAGTCATCAGAAGGAGTGCAGGAAGAAGTGGGATATAGAAAAGACTAACCAAGGAAGGACTATTGGTTGACTAAGAAAAAGTTGCAATAGCAAAGAATAGGGCATCGGAGAATCTCTACCAACTTCTGGAAAGTGACTCAGTAAGTGGCACAAAGAAACTATATAAGGTTGCAAGGCAAAGACAAAAAGATAAAGAAGGTAGTCAGACATAAGGGATCCTCCACAAGGGATGCCAGCAACAAACTGCTCACAGGATTTCCAGTAACTTCTGAATGAAAAAAAAAAAACACAAAAGTTGTACTGTTCCAGAAACAACCTATAATGAGAGAAGAAGAGGAGTCCACCGTAGAAGAAGTAAGATCAGCACTAAGGAAAATAAAGTCAAGGAAAGCAGCAGACTTAGATGAGGTCACAGAAGATATGATAAAGATGCTGGGTGAGACAGGGGAGAAATGGCTCCTGAGGGTACTCATAGCAGTGTAGAGAGAAAGGCGTATTCCAGATGACTGGAGAATAAGCATACTCATGCCGGTGTACAATAACAAAGGGGACATCCACAACTGTGGGCAGTACAGAGGTATCAAACTCCTGTCACATTGTATGAACGTTCAGGAGAGGGTGATTGATAAATGGATATGCAGAGTAGTAGAACGTAAGATGAGAGATGAGCAGTTCAGATTCAGATCAGGATGCAGCACAATTGACCCGATGTTTGCAGTGAGACAGATACTTGAGAAGAAGCTAGAGATGAGGAAAGAGTCCAACTGGCCATTCCTAGACTTGGAGAAAGCATATGACAATGTCCCAAGAAAGCTGATCTGGGCAGTACTGCAGTGGTCTGAAGTCCCAGAAACATTGGTAAAATTAGTGAAGGCTATGTACAAGGACCCAATGACTCAAGTATGAACAGTGTTTGACCTCACAGAAGGTTCCCAGCGGGAGCGGGTGTTCAGCTCTGAGTCTACTGCTGTTTATACTGGTGATGGACTATATTAGCAAACAGGTCAGAGGGGACAGATCACCAACGTTGCTATATGCAGATTATGTGGCATTACAGGCAGACTCTGACCAAGAACTTCAGCAAAGTATAGGAGAATGGAATGCAAAACTGAAGGCACATGGGATGAAAGCAAGCACAGATAAGACAGTGGCAATGGCAGCAAATTGGGGAAATCAGAAGAAGGTGAGAATAGGGCTAGAAGGGAAGATACTGGAACAGATAAACAGCTTCAAGTATCTGGGAGGAGAGGTTGAGAAGGAAAGTCTGAATGAAGAGGTCAAAGCTAAAATCAGAGGAGCTACAGCCAAATGGCACAGATATAGTCTATGAGAGGAGAATGCCAAAGAAACTTAAAAGTAAGGTGTACAAGACAGTGGTACAATCAGATCTGCGACAGTCAGGCATGAGTGCTGAAGAAGGCAGGAGTGTAACACTGAATTGAGAGAGTTGGTGACAGTTAACACAATACCCCTACCCCATGTAGAAAAAATGGGAAAAGGGGGCTGGTGATGATGATGATGTTGTGCAGTTGCTGGTCTAAATGTGTGGAAGGCACTAAAGTTTTGCACTGCTGTGATACTGTCTGCAGCTTTAAACCATGTATCAGTAACTGCACAGATGTCACCATTTCCCAAAGTGAGGAGAGCTTGGAGGGAGTGGAGCTTCTTGTTTAGACTCCTGGCATTGAGCAGAAATATTTTTAGGTTTCCTTGAGCAGATTTTTCTATGTTGGAAGGTTTCTCAATTTGGCATTGCCTAAAAATTGGCTCTGTCCCTCCAACATGTCCTATTTATGATGTAAGCAGAGTTTATGTTCTTATATTTCATAGTTCTGATGCTGTTCATTCTGCAGATATGCAAAGGTCCATCTGAGCAGGATCCAAGGATGCCTTGTATCATACCTCTCAACCTGGAAACATCAAAAATCTGGACAAGGCCCATGAAAAATAGATACAAATCTGTACACTGATTAACATAACATTTACATACATAATTAACCCCGCCCACTCTGATGGAATTGTGGGATACCAACTTTCAAACGCAAACTGAAAAAACTAAAATATGGCATCAGAGTCCCCCTGCAGCCATTTCAATGTCCCATTACCTGCCTATTTTGCCCCATTTACCATAAACACTAATGTGCATACTGCTTTACTTCTACAATGATTATTTGGATTTTATTTTACATTTTATAGCACAATGCACAAACACTAATAGACATCTGCTAAACAAAGAAACACTGTCTCAATAGCCCAAAAACCAGGGACACATTTTAAACATTACTTGTATAATTATGGAAAGTTGCTAGAATAAAATACTGTGTTACCACCATGCATTTCACTGCCAAGTCTTGAACCCAGGACACTGTACACTACAGTCAGAGCAACATACCACTATGCCAAATCAGCAGTTTCCTAAAAGATGGGAAGACTGAAACTTAAATGGCTATCATTTAGAGAATTCCATTCTCACTATAGGTTCATAGATTAGTACTAGGCTAACTGCCCTTGCAAGCCATTTTAAGCCTAGCCAATTATCCTTTGTCAGACTCAAACCCTGTACCTTGTGTTTGTAAGGCAAACACCTTAACCATTAGGCCACCCTCCCAACCCAACCTCTTAGCACACAAAATCTAGACAAAGCTAATAATGGGGGAATACAGCCCAAAAAATAGGGACAAATTTCAAATACTGATCTTTTAAACTTAGGAAATTGCTAGAATAAAAGATTTTGTGTTATGATTTATTTTCTGAAGAATTCAAATGCCTGTCATCATTTAATGAATTCAGTCTTTCACTGATTTGCCACAAAAATTAAACCACAGATTTTATGAAGAACAGAACAAAAATATGAGGCATAAATCTGGAAAATTTTCAAAAGTGGTGGTGTGTAGGGACTTTAGGCTCTTGTTACCTGTACCTAAGGTACAGGGTTTGAGGCTGAGTACCTCTAGCCACCAGGTATATTCACCTGGGACATTACACACACCTTCACTCTCTGAAATGTGTGCAACAGGGCAAAGTAAGCATACTTAAGCTGAGGTGGGGGGGTAACCTCTTCACAGGGACAATATCAATATAAGCTTATTAGATGGTTTCTGGTTTTGCTGCAACACTGGTATAAATATGTAATCTACATACTTGTAACACCTTACACAAGGGATCTGAAAATGGGCACAAGCAAAACAGACAGTAACCTCTGCATTTTTTTTCTTATTTAGTTAACGACTGGAAGACAAAGCACTTGATACATGAGCAGAAGAATCAAAGTATTTATTCAGTGAATTATTTTAGCATTGCAAAAACCAACAGAAGATCAGGGAAGGAGAACTGTGATTCCAGATTGTTAAAAGATTATATTACTCAAACACCAAGCAAGTAGCAAAATCACTTGTAAAACTGCCTTTACTAACTATTCAGTGAGCAAACTATCAGTCTCTATGAAACATACTTGTGCACAAAGATACATACGTGTGCCCGACTTTCTAAATTTGGGGAGTGATGAGCTTAACCCTGATCTGTGAGGTAACCATACATATTATGCAGAAAATGGTCGAACATGTACCACACACATACACACACACACACACACACACACACACACACACACACACACACACCCTTCCTTGCATCATAAGACCAAAAACTAAGAACAACACAGCATAATAATAAATACCACACACACCCTTCTCCTTCCTTTCTATCATCATGAACAGCACAGCATAGTAAATACATCTGAAGATTACCGTTACTCAATAATTTTAGATAGTTTAAAATATTTTATTCTTCAGAAAAGACATGTTGATGCACAGATGTGTTGTTAAATTAAATTTCCATGTGAATTTGACTAATATTTTTACAAAATTACCCTGATTTTGGGTGTTTGATCACCATGTTTTTTGGCTTTGTCCCCAGTTCTTGAAACATAAATTGAGAGGTATATTCACCCCCCCAACACTAACACGCACACACACAGTCAGGCATAATAATATCAAACAGCAATGGCTACAGCACAGGAATAGGAATGACTGACTACCCAATTCTGCTTCTACTATACTATCTGCACTGTCTACACAAGGAGGAAAGAAGCCGGACAAAGAAAATAAGGGGAAGTTAAATGCACATTTCAAATTTCTGCTTTACTTCCTGTACACTTTATTTCAACAGCATTATTGCCATAAACGTTTAGCAAGTGCTGAGGACACAAAGTTAACATGCGCACACACACACACACACACACACACACACACACACACACACACACACACACACTGAATAGTTGCTTCTTTAACTGAATGCCAGCTTTCAATGACAAAACAGAGTTGGCATCACACACAGATTCGCACTAAGTAAGGTATCACGCCACTTTCTTCTAACATTCTAATTATTCGTACTCCTTTTTATGGCAATAATGCATTATGTTAAACAATTAAACTAGACAAGAAATAAAAGGAATACAAAGCAGCTCATAACCATAACTGAATGAATACAGAATTTACAGAAGATGCAGGAAAACAGGAAATCCAAGCAGGGTTTACTCTCTTACAATATTTTTAGAAATTTACTATTGCCCTAAAGGACTAGAAAGATAGCTCAGTCAATGATCTGTGTGAAGGCAGCATGACTACAGGCTTCTTGCAGCCACAACACTAAATGAGCTAAGAAAGTACGGTGTCAAAAACAAACAAAACAAATAAGCACTTAATTTCTGCAGCTCGAACAGTCTGCAGTCTAATTGCTCTATTCCCTTGCGGTAGCATAATAAATACCTCTGCAGTCCATTCCTGTTAACAGCCTCACCAGGAACCACCATTCCTGCTTGCAGCTACACCAGCTAATTCCCTCGTGGCAGCTACACCAGCTAATTCCCTTGTGGCAAGCCAGAAATGCAGGAATGTTAATTGTTGAGCCCTTGAGCTCAATGCTGACAGGCTGGCAGGCCATTTCACAGAGCTGACATCATCGCACACATGATGATGTTAACTCAAAAAGCTGGGGGGAAAAAGTAAAATAAAAAAAAAGCCAGGAAATTCAGAAATTAAGGGGTGTCACTTGGGAATCATGGCACACCATTATTTGGACCCGCAAAACTTAGTAAAATCCAAGTAATTCAGTACGGTTAGGAGGTATGCCTTGTATACTGGCGTACATCACCTATCAGCAGTCTATAGGAAATAGAGTATAGAGATAGGGCTTTGAGGTGATCTGTATTGGACATTATGTTTATGCCTGAAAATGTCTCTATGTACACTGTTTTAACCAATATTCAAAAGCCTAGAGGGGATAGGTGTGGTCATCCTTTGCAAAGCATTGTGGTTTCTTAACTATATCCTTCCATACTGACAAATATTTTATCCCCTTAGAATGACACTAGAAACTAAGCCAGTTATTGAAGTCAATCATCTTTTATTCATAGTGTGACATCATCATAGGTGAAGGTAGAATGTTACTCGGTGAAAGCTAAGACACATAGTCTTATAGTTCCCTAATGTCTCTCTCTCTCTCTCAAAAAAAAAAAAAAAAAAATATATATATATATATATATATATATATATATATATATATATATATACACACACACACACACACACACACACACACACACACACATATATATATATATATATATATATTTAGATGGGTCTACTTCACTTCACCTAAAACTAATTTCACTGACATTCATTTCAAAGAGACCAAATCACCTAAAGTTCACTTCACCTAAAATTAATTTCAGTGACAATTAGTACTGGCAGTGTGTAGAGTACTGTAAGACAAATAAAGGGTATATGCCCTTTTCCCCACTTTGGTGCGATCCTGGAGTTAGTATATATAGTTAGGGGGTGTGGGAGGCATAGTCCCCCACCTAGTTTGGTTTTACCAAACAATATAAAACCAAACAGGACAAAATAAAACCAAACTATGTGGGGGGCTGTGTCCCTACACCCCACTAACTATATATACTAACTCCAGGATCGCACTACAGTGGGGAAAAGGACATATACTTTTTACTTGCCTTATAGTACTCTACACACTGCCAGTACTAATTGTCAGTGAAATGAGTTTTAGGTGAAATGAACTTTAGGTGCTTTGGTCTCACTGAAATCACTGTCAGTGAAATGAGTTTTACGTGAAGTGAAGTATACCCATGTAAATATATATATATATATTTGGGTCTACTTTACTTACCCAAACACACACATCACCGACATACACTTCGCTGAGATGACAGAAATTAAAAACCAGAACACCGACATCCAGAACACCGACTTTCCACTCGAGGTAAGTAACCGCTTGGGCATCCCAAAAAAAAACAAAAAACAAACAAAACTAAACCCACCCACCCCCTGCTTACTAAATATACCAACTCCGAAATTGCACTACCTTGGGGGTAAGGGGCAAAGTTCAACAGGATGGCCAAGCGGTTACTTACCTCGAGTGGAAAGTTTGTGTTCCAGATGTCATTCTTCTGGTTTTTCATTCCTGTTGTGTTGGCGAAGTGAAAGTAGGTGATGTGGCTGTTTGAGTAAGTAAAGTAGTTCCCTATATGTATATATAGATATATATATATGCATATATATATATATATATATATATATATATATATATATATATATATATATATATATATACACATAGTCTAGGGAGTTACATCTCAGGTCATTTATTCCTATATGGAATATGACTTGAGTCATACTAGTACCTGTGGTGCCATGACTTGAGTGCATGTATAACTTGCTGGACCCTGGCTCCTGATAAGCAACTGAACATTATTTTTTCTTGATCCAGCCTAGTGAGTAGGGAATTATTATGTTGCACAATAGAGTCCCCTATGGCTAGAGTGCTGAGTAGTGTGTTGGCCTACCTTATGGGCTTTGTAGTTGAATCTCCATTGGTGTGGCAGTATATGTAGTGTTGCATGTTACTTTTGTTGAATGTTTTTTTGGTTTATTGAGGATAAACTTTGCAGATGGAGTATCTCTGTGGTCATTGGGTTTGGAAAGACTGCATTTAAATGCTTAAACATAAAATAGTGTATGTGTGAGGAACATAATATGTGTGATGGTTGTAGCTTCTTTGTTTCTGACAATCTAATTTTTATTCTGTGCGTTTGTATGCAAGAACTTTGCCACCAGTGACATTGTGTATATGCATCTCTCATATACTGTATCCATTCTTTTAAGGATTAAATAATTATCTTTGAACAAGAGGCAATTGCTACATTGTCCCAACACACCCATGTCCACAAAACTGTGAGAAATTAGTAAGGTGTATATCCACAGTGGCAGGCCCTTTATTAGGTGAGCTACAAGGGGGTAGTGATTGAGGGGATTAAGAGAAGGCAACTAAGGGTGCTTTTGAGACTAAGAACTAGACCAGACAATATAGTACTAAACTTAAGGTGCAGTGCTCCTCAATGAGAAAACTAGTTGATCTATGCTTTCTAATACAAACAGTAGTTTTTTTTTTAATCACAGAGTGATTGAGTACAGTTTCAGAGGTAGTTCTAGAAGAAAAATTTACCTTCTAAGTGAATGCTAATATACAGGGCACTGCTATCTGCTGCCATGTGATGGGTAGCTCTGTGTTAATGCACCAAATTGATACAGGCACTAGAAATACTTAAATCCTTCCTGTGTGATCCCCATCTCAGGCAGCCAAGGGAATCTTCTACTCCTACTGGAAAAGCAGTCCCAGACCCTCTTAATATAAAACCCCACTACAGTTTGTTAGACATTTATGCATATTCTGTTACACAGAACATATGTGAGGTAAAAATAAAAAAAACACGTGGGGTTATTTTTGTGCTGTAATAATACTCCTTTTAGGGCACAGATCACTACTCACTTCCTCATTATCCACAACACTTTGAGATTATTCCACATGATGCAGTTCATTAACAAGGATCTCATTGGCTCTCCTTGTGAAGCACAAATGAGTAAGCCCAGTCTTAAATGTTCAGTAATGACTGTTCACATACATTACCTTCAGACTAATTTAGGAACATGCGAGCCATGCAGGCGGGCAGGCATTAAATATGAGTGAGTTATGCAATTACATTTTGTTTCAAAGCAAATGTGCACATGCAGTCTGCAGACTGTGATGTAGCTGTAGGGGTACCACTCTAGATACTGTCAGTACTTGTAATCTTACTTGTTTTTTGTTTGTGGATTTTATTCACATTACAGTCATTATGTTTCTGTAATGTTTGTGATAAAACGAGGGGTTGCTAGCCCAGCCAGATAGAATTATGTAGATAATTCTATGTCATTTTAAATATTAATATAATCCACAGGCTTGTTTTACAAATGTGTATAGAACTATATGTTATGATTAAACTATGTGTTATACTGAGCTTCAAAAATGTAACCACAGTGCACCCTGCTGGAAGAAAGCTGTTAAGTAAATAATGTTACAGTTGTGTTTGATCTCAAGCTCAGAGACAGGATGTCTGGGCTAGGAAATTCTTTCTATTGTTTTAAGACAGAGATAATTACTAGATTTTACATGTAGAGTGTCCTTTATTGCTGTGGTTTCCTGGCAGGTGCAAGATTACAAAGATATGTTAAATTTTGAGTTCTCTGAGCCTGGGAAACTTCAGCAGAGGTGTCAAGAATGCTGTAATCTGAAATGACTCAGCAGTACTGTGTATTATCAATTTATGGGCTATCTCAGAAAGAAAGAAGAGCATTTTGTATCTGGGCTTGGATCTAGTAAGAACATCCACCCACCAGCACTTGCTTGCTCTGTATGTAAGTAGTATTTAGAACAGTGATTTCTCTTAGAGATAGACTAATCAGGCTATATTCCTATCTAACTGTTTTTTATATTTATGCTTATTTATTATTAAATATTTTTTAACCTTTCAACTGTGGCTGTTCTGTGTTGAGATAATTTAGGCTCTAGAGTACTTGCATGTATTTGGTGATACTGTACAAAGCCACTCCAATAGCCTTGCTGTTCTTCAAAACTACTAATTGGATAATAATAATATTGCACAGTAATATTGGACACCCTTTGGTAAGGGCCTTTATAGTAGCTGATAGTAGTGGTTGGTGGCAGTCGGTACTACCTTATAGTTTGTGCAGAAAGGGTGCATAGCCGAAGAACCTGTGCCAGCCTTCTGCAGGAGTCCTGTATATAATTCATATCTCAAAGTGTGTGTGTGTGTGTGTGTGTGTGTGTGTGTGTGTGTGTGTGTGTGTGTGTGTGTGTGTGTGCCAGCTACTTGGGCAGGGATATGAAGTAGTGGTTTGACAGAGACAGTGCTGGAGGTTTTGCCTTGACCACTTCACTGACATCTGTACCCTACAGCTGTGCCAGTGGGGAGCATTACTGGAGATCTGGAGAGAAAGGGAGGAACCAGCCCCAGACTGACTGTGCTCTCTATGTGCTCTTAAGAGAAATTGTACTCTACTGTGTGTGTACTTGTTATTATCCCAATGTGGATGCCCCTCACTGGTGCTAGTGTTGAGAATTGAGGCTCCTTGATTACTGTGCCAGTGCATGGGCGTCACATATAAATCCCCCCCCCGGAAATTAAAACTAGTTTTTCAAGTGTCCCTTAAGGAACGGTACTTGAGAGGGTTGAGTCTGTCTTCGTATACCTTGCCCCATTCCCTGTCTTGAGAGCCCATCTGTGTTGCCATTGCTAATCCCACTGCAGTGCTGCACTGACATATCATATGCTTGCAACCCTAGGCTCCACCTGAGTAACTTGGCATTTTGCTGGCTGGCTTGATGTAACCATGTTTGGGGATTGTGATCTGTAACTACAGTGAATTTCCTTCCATACAGATAAGGCTGAAGTTTCTGCAGTGCCCGCACTATGGCTAGACATTCCTTTTCTACAGCTGCACCCTGGCTTCCCAGTGAACATGTCCCCAAACTCCTATAACACTGCTAGGATTTCTCATACCAGAGTAGGAGATAGGTGCTGGGACATTGCTACCCCTTCCACTGAGGTGTCAGTCTGAGCCTCACTGAGATCATTCACCAGATCACCCTCAGACTCCTCCTGTAGTCCACTGCAAATACTCAGCACAATGGCCTCCTTGTCATGGTAACGCTTCAACATGTTAACATGGTATAATTTGTGCTCCTGCCTAGCAGTTCCACCATGTACTTAACATCACTGACCTTCCTTACCTTCTTGTATGGTCCCTCCCAGGCTATGTGCAGTTTGTTGTGTCTGACAGGAATTAGAACCATTACCTGCTGCCTTACAGCATACTCTCTAGCTCGAGCATTCCTGTCATAGCAGTCCTTTTTCTGCTGTTGGGCTTCTGTCAGGGTCTCCTGGGCCAAGCCCATGAGTTCCCTGAGCCTTGACCTGAGGTTTAGGACATATGCCACAACTGACTCCTTGTGAGATTCACACTCACCTTCCCGCTCATCTCGAATTAAATCTAGAGGTCCTCTCACCCTATGCCTATACAGCAACTCAAAGGGTGAAAAACCCATGGATTCCTGGGGAGCCTCTCTGTAAGCAAACTACAGATGGGGCAAATATTTGTCAGACTCCCTCTTAAACTGGTCTGCAAATACCCGTAGAATGGATTTGAATGTAGAGTTTAACCTTTCCACAAGACCATTAGTCTAGGGATGGTAGGAGGTGGTCTTCAGGTGCTTCACCCCACAGTACTTCCCCAGACAAGCCAGCAGGTCTGACATGAAACTGACACCTCTGTCAGTCAGTATTTATTTTGGGAAACCTACCCTGCTGAAAATCTCTAACAAAACATTTGCCACCTTTTCTGCCTCAATGGAGGACAAGGCCACTGCCTCAGGGTATCTTGTAGCATAATCTACTTCCACTAAGATATACTTTTTCCCTGTGGAACTTGGGGTACTCAGAGCCCCCACAATATCCATAGCTACCCTCTGAAATGGCTTCTCAATCACAGGCAAAAGCATCAAAGGAGCTTTCACCTTGTCTCCTGCCTTGCCTACCTTTTGGCACTGCTCACAGGTCCTGCAGTGCCCAGTTACATCTCTGGAAATTCCAGGTCAATAGAAGTTCTGCATAATATGTCTCGTTGTATGTTTTGTTCCCATATAACCTGCAAAGGGAATATCATGGGCTATGGCTAGAAGTGACAGATAGTAGGCTCTAGGCACTACCAACTGCTGTATCCTCTCACCTTCTAGACCTCCCTCAGGGGTCCACTCTCTATACAGTAACCCTTCATCCCAGTATACAGATTCCTCCTTACCATAAGAATCGGGCACCTCGCTAGCTACCGGCCTCAGGCCTTGTAATGTAGGGTCTGAGAGCTAAGCCTGTATCAACTCTCTCTTTGTAACCCTCCTCAGCTCCCCTTCCACAGGAAGTCTGGCATCCTTTGACAGCAGTACCTCACTGTCAGCATGGGTAGTACTACTCACCTCTACCTTTGCAGTCACTCTGTCCAAGGGATCATCAGTACCCACAAGCAGCTGTGGCTCACCTTCAGTCTCACTGCTGCAGTGTAGCTCCCTCCCTGCAGTAACCACCTCACCAGTCCTAGCTGCAAGTATGCGGTCTGTCTGGGTATCCCCCAGGGTGCCAGATCCACATGCTTGTCTGCAAGCCTGACTGCATGTAACTGAATAAACACATGGTACTGCCTCATCAAAATCCGTCTCTATCAGGACATCTTCAGGATGGTTGTTTGGTACCCCTGTCATCTCAAGATAACCTACTGTTGCCATTTTACTGGCTCTTTCAACTTTTGTTCCCCACCCTGCCTCCATGGACATGTATATGCCACATGGCCCCACTGGTTGCATTCAAAACATTTAACTCTAGGTCCTGGACATGTACTTGGACTAGTGGCTTCCCCTGCTACTGGCAGATACTGTTGAAGCAGTCTGACCTGCCCATCATGGATTCCTTTAGACCCATGAACAGCACTGGGTGTCCCTTTCCTGTGTAGGGATGCCCTGCTTGCTAGGTATAGGTTTCCCTTGTTCCCCAACTCATCTACAGTAGAGCATTGTCTGTCAGCTAACCAGATCCTTATGTCTTCAGGCAAAGTGCTAAGGGCTTGTTCCCTCACCAAAAGGTCTGGCAGCCCTTCAAAACTGGTGACCTGACATCTACTCACCCACCTATGAAAATAAGTGCTTGGTTCAGCAACATATTCACACACACTTTCATCTGCTTTGAGTCTATGCTCACAAAACTTTTTCCTATGACCTTCAGGTGTTAGCTTAAAAAATACTAGCAAAAATTCTTTACAGCATTATAATTTAAGATATCATGATCAGACAGTTTGTAAAGTACATTTACAGCTTTACCTTGGAGTAAGGGGATCAGAAACCGTACTTAGAGCCTTTGGTCAACATCATACTGTTTACATACCCTCTCAAACATATGTATGAAACTATCAAAATTATCCCCTATGTAAACTGTGGAAGAAATTTCCTGACCTTTGCTGCTCCTGGGGTTCAGTTACTCCCATCCCCACTACCTCCATGACTATGGTGAAGAGTCAACATCTCCTTTTCATGTTGCCTCTGCCTCTCCTTATCCTCAGTTTTCAGGTGTAGCAGTTTCTCATTCTCCTCAGCCTGTAGATGTTGCAGTTTCTCTGCTGCTTCTATTTCCAAACGCTTGGCCTCCAACTCAAGTCTCTTTAACTCCAGATGGAATTTTAAGTCCTCTGTAGAAAAGTTGAGCTGTCCATTCTCTGAGTGTTGTACATCTCCACGGCCAGTCTGATCATCCTCCTGGTTGCTCTTCTCTGATACAGCTGTGACCAAAGCTGCAATAATGTCTGCTTTATTCCGGTTTCTGTGCACCAGTCCTTTAGCATGGCACATCACAACCAACTGGCTCCTTGTCAGCTTGCCATACTCCTCTGCAGACATGCTTGCCTGCTCTCCCTGACTAACTAAGCTAACAAAAGAAATAAAACAATTGTGATCTGAACTCTGAATGTTCACTGCATGGCTGATTTAGAGTACAAAAACACCTTCGGTGATCACTGTACATGAGCTACAGGAATTCACTAACTATGCAACTACAAGCCAATTAATATGTGATGTGGCTAACTCAACACTATCAAAAATTGATATCTGATGTGGATATCCCACCACTGCCAACCAATTGATATGTGACACCCGTACACTGGCCCAGTAATCAAGGAGCCTCAATCGTCAACACTAGCAACAGTGAGGGGCGTCCACCTTGGGAGGATAACAAACACACACACAGTAAAGTACAATTAACCTTAAGAGCACACAGAGATCACAGTCAGTCTGGGGTTGGTTTCTCCTTTTCTTGTCAGATCCTCAATAAGACTCCCCACTGGCATAGCTATAGGGTACAGATCTCAGCTGAGTGGTCAAGCCAAAATCCGCAGCACCCTCTCTATCCAACCAGTGCTTCATGTCCCTGACCAAGTAGCTGACACACACACACTTTGAATAATGAGTTATATACCAACACACAGACACTCCTGGGAAGGCTGGCACAGATTCATTGGCTATGCCCCTTTTCTGCCCAGACTATAAAGAAGCACTGACTGGCACCAATCACTAGTATCAGCTACTATAAAGGCCCTTACCAAAGGGTGTCCAATTTTACTGTGCAATATTATTATTATTATCCAATTAGTCAGTGTGATGAACATCAAGGCTATTGGAGTGGCTTTGTACAGTATCACCAAATACATGCAAATACTCTAGAGCTTAAATTATATCTACACAAAAACAGACACAGTTGAAAGGTTTAAGAATATTTAATAATAAATAATAAAAACACAAGACAATACTTATTACTTCAACATAATGATATTACAGAGTTCTGAAATCACAGGAAATACTTTAAAACAATATTGTAGGATAGTCTGACATAAATATAGAAAACAGCTAGACTAATCTGGCTATATTCCTATCTACCTCTAAGAGAAATCACTGTTCTAAATAATATATACAAAGTGCTGGTGAGTGGATATTTTTACTAGCTCCATGCCAAGACACAAAATGCTCTTCTTTCTTTCTGAGATATTCCTTCAATTGATAATACACAGTATTGCTGTGTCATTTCAGATTACAGCATTTTTGACACCTCTGCTGAAGTTTCCCAGGCTCACAGAACTCAAAATTTAACATATCATTGTAATCTTGCACCTGCCAGGAAACAACAGCAACAAAGGGCACTTTACATGTAAACTCTAGTAATTATCTCTGTCTTAAAACAATAGAAAGAAGTTGTTAGGCCAGACATCCTGTCTCAGAGCATAAGATCAAACACAGTTGTAAAACTCTTTATTTAATAGCTTTCTTCTAGCGGGGTGCACTGTTGTTACATTTCTGAATCTCAGTCCAACATATATTTTAATCATAACATGTAGTTCTCTTTACATTTGTAAAACAAGCCTGTGGATTATATTAATATTTACAACGACATAGAATTATCTACAAAATTCTATCTGGATGGGCTGGCAGCCCCTCAATTTTTCACAATGTTATGTTTGGCTTCTGTTAGACATTTATGCATGTTTTGATACTCAGAATATATGTAACATCATTTTGTGTTGTAATATCCATTTAGGCTGCAGATGACTTTGTATTTTGTTTTCATCCACAACTCCTTGAAAAATAGTGGCTGGGTAACCTAAAATATTAAGGCAGCATGCTGTGTCATACAACAAAAGTCAGCAGATACCGTTTCCCTTTATTTGGAAATGCCGCATATGTACATATTCCCACAACTCTCTATCTCTTTGTATCTGTAACTTTATAGATATAGATAATTATTACAGATATAGCTAGCTCTCTCTCTCTCTCTCTCTCTCTCTCTCTCTATATATATATATATATAGAGAGAGGGGGGGGTATCAGTATTTTATTTTATTTTTATTTTGAAATTGTTAACTATGGCAGAGCACTGATCCCATTGCACCCATTTCAATCTCAGACTGGGGAAAACACACAGAATCATGACATTATACATAGAGAGAGTGAATGACAAAATTCAATATATACATATATTATATGCGAATATAGTTGAAGGTATGAAAGCAATAGATAAAGGTATTATGTATATGGAATGATTTAAAAATGCAGCATATACATGCTTTATATATAGAGTAGCATCAGAGTTGGTATGCTGAAAAAAATCGTATTCAAAAATATAGTCAGAGAAAGCTATGTAGACAGAAGAAGGAAATGAAGAAGTTAAGTTATATGACCATAGGGGTCTATATCATATGTTCGAAGTATGAAAACTTCGAATGTTAATTTATCAAGAGTAAATGTTTGAAGTTTCAAACATCGAACTTATGAAAAAAAAGAAAGAAAGGGAACTTACCTGACTGGTGTAAGCAGGGGAGCAAGCCCCCCCTGCACCCCCACTCCCCCCACTCTTTAAATATACCAACTCAGAGACCACACTATAATGTGGTAAAGGGAAGTTTGCCTCCCTGCCTACAAAAGTTTGTTTTGGGTTCGGGGTTTTTTTTTAGTACATATGTTCGAAGTTTTATAACTTCGAACATTTAAATTCGATTTTATGAAGTTCGAAGTTATAAAACTTTGAACATATGATGTAGACCCTCACCATAGAGATAGCAGTTGCATTTTCCTAGGGTCTTGAAATGTGTTTTTACTTGTAAATTGAAAATGGGGTAAGAGGAATAATCTTTAAGAAGAGAACGGAGTGATTCCCATAGTCTGTGACCAAGAACTGAAAAAGCATGGTCTGTGCAGTGAAGCCTAGACTGGGGGTTTGGAGGCAGGAACATGAGAGTTTAAGATTTCTAATGTCGTATATTTCTGCCTATCTGAATAGTCTGGAAGCTAGATGAGGGAAGGTGTCATTCTTAATAAGTTTAAGTAGCCGAGAGACAAGTAGAAACAAAGCACATTGTTTCACAGATAGTCAGTTAGCTTTTTCAATGGTTTTGCAGTCATGTTCTTTTTTTTTGGGAGAGTGTGATAAATCAGCAACTTGCATTTGAAATGGACTGAATGGTGGATATATGGCATTTCTACAGGGTATGGATAGAAGAAAAGGGGAGATCCTATTAGCCCAGAATAGGAGACGGTTGATTTTTTTGTGTGTGTAGCCCAGCTGTGTGTGGTGTGTGTGTGTGTGTGTGTGTGTGTGTGTGTGTGTGTGTGTGTGTGTGTGTGTGTGTGCAGATAAATGTGTATGTATATATATATATATATATATATATATATATATATATATATATATATATATATATATATCTTTACACACACAATTATATATATATATATATATATATATATATATATATATATATATAGGTTTGCTATCACATTGTCGAAGTGCAAAACAAAATCCAGCCACATCAAGTGCACACACCAGCATATTCAAATTTGCACTTTCGACATTCTTTTAAGCAAGTCACTAGTGCACATTATGCATTGCCATCTTTTTGCAGGGGGCTACACCCCCCTGCACACCCTACACCCTCTGCAAACAATATATTCCAACTCCGAGATTGCACTACAGTGGGGAAAAGTTTTCCCGATCCCCACTGTACCATGATCTGTATTCATAATGCAGAAGACTGGTGTGCGAATGCACTGTGGCATTCGTGATTCTGAACATTTGCACTGGTGCAGGTTAGACGAAATGGATATTGCCCAACTGTTGTTTGACATTCCTGTTTTCATCTAACCAGAACTCATCAATATTATAGTAAACCATATATATAGATATATGTATATATAAATATATATTTGTATGTATATGTATATATATATATATATATATATATATATATATATATATATATATATATATATATATATATATATATAAACAGGACTATTTCAGATGCACAAAAACCCATATAATTAAATTTAAAACTGCTGAGATGACTTGCACGAAACTGCATAGCAATGAAACTTTAAAACAATGAATATTAGATAGCCAAAAATGAGTTACTTACATTTCATTGTTGAACCACTATAAAAAAGAACGGTGCAGTTCTCGTGGGAGTGTGGGTTTGACATGGGTGTTTACCCTCTTTTTTAATGTAGGATGATCTCAGAGTTGGTATATTTAATTTGCAGGGGGTGTGGGGGGCACAGCCACCGCCCCATGTGGGCCACCTTGCAAAAACTTTAGAGACAATAAGTTACGGCTCCAGAGTGCTGGGTGATGGCGGTGGTGTATGTTAAATGTTTAAATTGGGTTTAAAGCCTTGTTGGCACTTTTCAGTTATCCAATATTCGTTGTTTTAAAGTGTCGTTATTATGCATGCCGTTTCGTGCAAGTCATTTTGGCAATATGATTATATGGGTTTTTAGGCATATGACGTAGACCCATATGAATATATAAGTATAAAAAAAATATATATATATTTATATATATATATATATATATATATATATGGGTCCACTTTGGAATTTCAAAATTTCACAATCCCGACATTCAAAATACTGATGCTTAGAACCTCAGAATTGCTAAATCTTGAAACCTGTAAGTGGCGATCACCATACAGTGCGGAATGGGAACATTACCATTCTCTTCATTGTAGTTGGATCTCAGAGTTAGTATATTTAAGTGGCAGGGGGTGTGGGGCCACAGTCGCCCCATGTGGGGGGTGCAAGGGGGCTTGCCCCCTTGCAAAATCGTCTTTTTTGATGTATTCTTGATTTTGTTTGTTTATTTATTTATTTATTGTTATTTCAAGATTTCACAATCTCAATGTTCTGAGCATCAGTATTCTGAACGTCGTGATTGTGAAATTTCGAAATTCCATACTGGACCCATATATATATGTATATGTATGTGTATATATATATATATATATATATATATATATATATATATATATATATATATATATATAGTTAGATATATGTCTGTGTGTGTATAAGTGTGTGCATAGGTGTAGCAATATACATGTATTTAAACACTTACACACATAGATACATATATACATATATAAGGTCAAACATGTTCATATTTTGAGTTATATCTATGGCAATATGTATGTAAATATATCTACATATCTACATATGGAAACATATATCTACAATAGCATTAATATGTCTATATCTTAGTAAAAGTGTCAACATATGTATCACTTATACATATCAGTGCTGCTACTTGTGTAACAGTTCTAGCACTTCTTTTATATCAATGTGGGTACATGATAGCATAGCATAGCCAAAGCAATTCCCTATTTCCTGATGTCCATGTAGTATTAACCTTGTATTTGATGTTGTCACTTTTCATTCATTCCTCAACTAATGGATTGGATCCATTCCTCAGATCTGACTTGGCCATTTTACTAGCTCATGGCTTCTAACAAACTCTCGAGCTCCATCCCTACCCATAATACACTGTCTCTAACATCCCTCAGATCTCATTTGCCGCTTTAGTGTTTAGACGTGGTTGCCTTCAGCTCTCGTGTTTTCAGTGAGAGATAACTTAATTTTTCATACTTTCTTTCTAAAAACTTCTACAAGCAACTATTTATTTAATATTTGATCTTTGTTTTTCGATAAGTCATTTTGTCTGTTCTCTGTCTTACACTTTCAGTGTAAAACCTTTCTACCATCATTGCTAGACCTAACTCCTTCCCTTTATCCTTTTTACATGTACTGTAATCTCTATAATTACCATTGTTGGCATTTTCTCTTTATCTACAAGTTTTTTCTTGTAGTTCTTAAATAAAATTGCTGGAATTTTTCCTTTCTGCCTAAAAAAAAGTTTACTTTAATTCTTCTAGCTTAACTACAAAAATGTCTGAGAAAGGCCAAACAGGTGTTAAAAAATGTGACAAGTGTGGCCACAGGTTGCTTTTATCTGATGCCTACAATCTTTGTGAGTATTGTTTAGGATCAGAACACTTACAACAAGACTGCAGTATTTGTCATGGGGTTCAACCCCTGTGCTTAACCAGACAAGAAATATAAGCTGATTTTTAAAGGATTACTGCCATTTTCTGTTTCTGAAGCCATTGGTGGGGTTCAATCCCCCAACCATAGATCCAAAGACCCATTAAAAAGGTCTACACCCTTGGATTCTCCAGCACTTACTGTACCTCTTCTGAACCAGGAAGAAAGAAAGAAAAGCTGGATCCAAAGCTACATCTGATCCAACCATCATTGGATCCGAGCGCACATACTTTGGATACTATATCCTCGGATCCAACCAAGAATATTTTGGATCCTGCATCCTTGGATCTGAAGACTTTACAAGGACTACCTATTCCCCAAGCCTGGATCTATTTCCTTTCAGGGTGTCCTCTACCTTTTTAGAGAGGCACTCAAAATTGCCATCCCTGGTATTCTCTCATTCCTCCAGGAATCTCATGGAAGCAGATGTGAAGAGGATGATAAGGACATTTTTCATGAAGTAAATTCAGAATGGAGGTCTCATGGTTCTTACCCCTTTGGGTCAGAGATTCCATCCATTTATCACTCCACTGATTGTAGCTTCTCTAATTCAACCTGTGGTTTTTGAATCCTTGAATCTGAGCATTCCAGGGCCGTTGTTTTGGTTCCAAAGAAAACATCGCCTTCAGATCTAACTGTTGCTCTGAGTGCACCAGCTCCAATCTACCCCAGAGGGACAGGCAGCCCACAGCTTCCAGTCTACCCAGCAGGGTAGCAGGGTATTTTGATCTCTTCTCATACTTCTCTGGACCACCCCACCGAGGAAATCCCTTGGAAGAGAAAGTGCAAAAGGAGGCACTTGGACTCTCCTCAGGATTCAGTCACTGAGGATACTGATTTCAATGAAGAAGAGTGGTCCCCAAAATCACCACCCAGTGATGTCACATTTGGAGACATTCTTGAGATCCTAAAGAAAAAGATTGGCTGGTCTTCCAAAGGCCCTTCTCCTGAGGAGTCAGTATTTCTGGAAGAATTTGGTACTGGTCCATCTACCTCCTGGGTTACTCCACCAGCTGATGAACTTATTGATTTAATCTGCAAGCAGGCATGGAAGGAACCTGATAAAATTGAGCCAGTCCCTAAGAGACCAGATAGGATTCTGTCACCACCAGTAGGCCAGGAATGTTGGATTAAAGGCTTTCCAGTAGATGCTATGGTTGTGATGGTGACTACAGAAAAGTAACTCTCTGAACAGAGTTCCACTGTCCATCCTCATAACAGAGAGTCAAGGATGATAGACAGACTTGGGAAGCATGTTTTTGCTTCAATGACATTTGCACTTAGATCACTGAGCTATTTGGCACATTTTACTACGCTACAAAGCGATCTGCTTAAAGAGTTATCTGAATCTTTTTCTAGTAATGGAACTGCTGAAGCTCAATCTTCTGTAGTCTCTCAGATGGCTACCCTACAGGCTATATCAAATTCATCCATGAGGCTTATCTTACATGCTGCAGAAGGTGCCTCAAGGGCTGTGGGTTCAAGCATTTCCATCAGGAGGCATGCCTGGATGCACCTGTGTGATTTTGTGGAGCCCTTCAAGTCATCGTTTGCCAATGCTCCCTTTGATAGCACTTCTTTATTTGGACCCATGGTAAAGGACACACTCTACCTGTGTGAGAAAGATAGAATGACATTCTCTGCAGTGGTTGTGTGTTTTTTGACCCCTCAAAGGACCTTTTCCAGAAATCAAATGGGAGGTTGAAAATTTTGGTTCAGAAAATCTCAGGGTCCTTTCCAGGATATACATGGGGTTAGTTCCCTCAGAGGCAGAGGGGGGAACAATAATGGAAGACAATGCCCCCATGACAGAGGAAACCCACAAAAGAGAGGTCTAGAGAATTATTTTATGACAGACCCTTCCAGCACTCCAGAATGGAGGCCTGATTACCTACCTCTGTAGGCAGTCAGTGGTCACTTATCTCTGCACTTGACAGCCTGGCTAAGTATAACAAAAAACTTTTTCTTTTTAGTGCTAAAGAAAACAGGGGACTGGAGACCAATATTGGATCTCAGTGTTGAACAAGCTAGTTCAACAAACAAAGTTCTGGATGGTCATGGTTCAGTCCATTCTACCCTTTCTGAGCAAGGACAACTGGATGTGCTTGATAAATCTTCAGGATGCATACTATCACATGAAGATGAACAGACAATCCAGCAGGTACTTACACTTCTGGCTAGGAGCCAGTCACTGTCAGTTCAGAGGACTGCCCTTTGGCCTCACCACAGCCCCCAGGGTGTTCACCAAGTGCATGGTAGTGCTTGCAACTTACTTGAGACTGCAAGGATTCCAGATGTTTCCATATTTATATGACTGGCTCATTACTTCCCTGACCAGGCATCGACTGATAGAAGCTTGGGTTCAGGTGTCACAGACTTGTTCACATCTGGGAATAATCATAAATTGCAACAAGTCTCATTTGAAACCAACCTAGACTTTAGAATTCATAGGAACAGTGTTCAATACATTATCTATGGCTGCTTCTCTTCCTCTATTGAAAGTGCAAACAATAAGGATGCAGGTCAGGAAAATAATTTGCAGTGCCAGAATTTCTTTCAGCTTGATTGATTCTGCAAGCCCTGGGATTAATGTCACCGGCAATAATTTTAGTCCCTTTAGCAAGATTCCACATGAGAATTCTTCAATGGATGCTAACAACACAGTGGTCAGTGTTTTCCCAGCCAATGGCTGTGAAGATAAGAATAACCCAGGTATGCAAACAATACCTTTCCTGGTGGATGCAGTCAGAACAGCTGTTACAAGGTCATCCTTTTGTCCTCTCTCAGCACAAGACCATAGTGATCACAGATGCTTCTCAGATTGGTGGGGGGGGGGGCTCTTCCTGGGCAAAACAGGCCAAAGCATTTGGTCCTCTGTAAAGATCAACCTGCATACCAATGTTCTGAACATGAGAGCAGTGTTCTTAGCATTACAGGCATTCCAGAACTCTCTTCCTCTTGGGACAATTGCAGTCCAGATAGACAACATGTCAGTAGTCTGGTACATCAGCAAGCAAGGGGGAACCAGAGCTTTGTGTCAAGAAGCCCTCAAAGTGTGGAAATGGGCAATATCTTCCAACTGCTTTCTAATAGCAATGCACATTCCAGGGAAGTCCAACATGATAGCAGACAAATTGAGGAGATCTCATGAGTGGTCTCTGAACAACAAAGTGAAGGAAATGATTTTTAGTCAGTGGGGACAGCCTTTTTGCATTTCCCCTAAACAAGAAGTGAAGCAATTTCTTTGCCTTGATCCCATTTTGGGGAGCATCACCGAGGGACACTCTGCTCTGCTCTACAATGCCCCCCCCCATTCTTCTGTATGCTTATCCTCCAACTCCCCTAATTCCTAAATTCCTTCAGAAAGTAGCCCAGATATAGAGCAAAGTCATCATCTTTGCGCCTTACCGGTCTTGGCAGATTTATGTCTCCTTCTTTTAGCCTGAACTACTATACCCACCTTGGATTCTGGATCCAATTCTAGACCTTCTGTCTCACCCAACAGGCATGGTTCACGCGGATATCTCAAACCTCAAACTAACATGGTGTATCTTGGATTCCTTTAATAGCCAGGCAACCAATGCTTTCTTCCCCTGTTTGTTCGTGCTTTTATCTTCCCATAAACCTTCTGCTAGCAAACTCCATAGGAGTAAACGGAGAAGCTTTGTTTGTTGGGCAGAACAGAATCAGACCCCTTTGTCAACTCCAATTCATTCTGTTCTAGAAATTTCAGTGAGTTTGTTTAATGAGGGTGCTAGTTCATCAACAATTTCATTTTAAATATTTTTATTCATTTCCAAAAACAAGAAAACATGAATGCAGGTTATTTATGACAATGAAGTATTTACAAATTATTTAAAAAGGTAGGCTAAAACCTCTAAACAGATATCAAACATTAAAACCAAAATAAAGTATTTACAAGGGTGTCTATTGTTGACATATAATTGACTTTCTATACAATTGTTTCCTGATTATAATCTGCTGCAGTCATTATTCTCCAGTATTTCAGTTACTTTTTGCCATGCTACGTATAATGATGTAGTTCTTTCAGTTCTTCCTTTAATAGTGTTCATTTCCAATGCGATACTGCTGACACCATATTCATGAATTGCTTAAAAGTTGGAGAAGCTTTGGATTTCCAGTTTGATGTAATGTTCTTCCTTGCAATAGCTAGGAGAGTCCATAAGATTACATATTTTGTTCTTGGCACACAGTCGGGTACAGGTACATTAAACAAAATAATAGATTTGGAAATCTGGAATTTATCATTGAACACCATTTGCAGAAAATAATTTATTTTATCCCAATATGGTTTAATCAAATGGCATTCGTAGAACATATGTTGCCAGTCTGCTTTTATTGATAAATCACATCTCCAGCAGCCAATATTTTTCTTAAACATAAGTTCCATTTTATGTGGGGTTACATAAGATCTGTGTATGAATTGCCATGTAAAAAGTCTCCAATGTAATGAAAGTGATGTCTGCTTTGGAGAGAAAAGAATTCGTTTATTATCTCTGTCATTTGGCACATGTCCATTAACTGATCTATAATAATTCCATATTTTGTCATTATTATGCATTTTTATTTTTTTGTTTGTTTTATAAATAGATGATAAGTATCCCTTTCCAGTAATGGGTTGATTCGTTAGTAATATTATATGTTCTATAAGGTTAGGAACATTTTGTCTTATTGATGGTTGCATTGTTTCTTGTTTGCTTAATATATACTGTCTTAATTCTTGTACATGTAACCACAAACTATCTTCCATATTTAATTTCTGTTTAATCTGGTCTATTGTCAGAGGTTTTCCAGAGTTTAGCAATTGATGCCAATATATTAATCCCTTTTCTTTAAGCATGTTGACTACTTCCATATTAAATGTTATTATATTACCTTGTGTGTATGCTACTGGATATAAAAGAAATGACCATGCTTTAATATCAGAATTGCTATTAATAAGATTTTGGAAAATTTTTAATGTATAAGTAATGTATTTGGAACTTATATTTTTATTCTTATGTATCATCATATATTCCTTCATCAGCCATAGAAAATTGTTTGGTATGAAATCTGTATACTTATTTGTTACTACAAATCCTGATTTTAACCAGATTCTCTCATGAACTAGCTTCCATTTTGATGTATATTTTGTATTTAGCCATAATGATATTGTTTTAATAATGGACGAATGCAAATATATTTCTGTGTTTGATAAACCTATGCCACCTATATCCCAATCATCTAGATGATACTTCATAGCTATCCATGGTTTTTTTGGATACCATAGGAATCTTACCTGGTTTTTTTGGATACCATAGGAATCTTACCATTGAATCATTTAATTGTTTTAGGTGCGATTTAGCTGGTGGCAAAGAACAAGCTTGTATGACATAAAGAATTTTTGGAAATATGATCATTTTAATTATATAAAGCCTTTCTTCCATTGAAAAGAAGAATTTATTCCATCTTTGTATTAGATTTTTAATATTATTTAAGGTCTCTTTATAATTTGTTTCAATTGTAGTATCTAGGTTGTTAGTTATTATAATTCCCAAGTATTTAATTATATTATCGGTAGAGATATATTTATGGTATTTTTTATTTAGATCTTTTTTATTAGTATTTATAAGCAATACATTTGTTTTGTTCTCATTAAATTTAAGACTTGAAAAGTTTTGAAAGTTTTGAATTGAGTCACATAATGCTTTTAAACTATTATTATTTTTAAGGTAATTAAAATATCATCAGCAAAAAGTTGAATTTTAAGCTCTAGGCTGTTGTCTAGTTGTATTCCTTCAATATTTTTATCAATACGTATATTATTTGCTAAGGGTTCAATGACTAGCGCAAACAATAACGGAGAAAGAGGGCAGTCTTGTTTTGTGCCCTTAGTTATTTTAATAGATTTAGACAGACTAGATCCCAGTTTTATATAAGCCAATGATTTTTCATATAATGATTTTATTAACAAAGTGAAGTTGTTTGAGAAGCCATATTCTTCTAAAACTAACCACAGATAATCCCAGTTCACTGAATCAAATGCGCTATTTATGTCTAAGCTAATAACATTCATTTTGTTTTTTGTGACATTTATATAATCAATTAAGAAAAGAATTCTTTTAATGTTGTCATAAGTGTTCCTATCTTTTATAAAACCTGTTTGATCCTCCTCTATCAAATGTTGTCGTAATTGTTTTATTCGATCAGCATGTATTGCCATAAAAATTTTATAATCTATATTAAGAAGTGAAATGGGTCTGTATGATGAACATTCACTGGGATCTTTATTTTGTTTCAGAATTGGTGATATTAATGTGTACTTCCAAGAAGGAAGAATGTCTTTACCATTTTTAACTGATGTAAAGACATTCAATAACAACAGCAAAGCCTCATTTGATAGTAATTTAAACATTTCTGGGGTGATATTATCTATACCTGGAGCTTTGTTTAATTTTAGCTTACTTACTTCAGCTTTAAGTTCTGTCATTGTTATTTGTTTATCTATTAGTTGTACCTGCTCCTCTAATAACCTAACTTTAACATTGTTTTTGAGAAAAGCTTTCAATGCTGAATGTGTTTCTGTTTTCTCATTTTGATTATTAAGTTTATGAAAAAATAGCCTAAAAGCTTCTAGTATTCCTTCTAAATCAGATACTTTCTTTTTGGTTTCTATATTATGTATTTCTTTGATTTGATTTGTTTTAATAATCTTTTAGTCCTATTTGCTATTCTTCGTTGGTTTTTAGGGTTCATTGAATAGTAACATAGTTTAATTTTTTCTAAGTTGATCATTGTTTTGTGGTGTAGCATCTCTGAGTATTTTTTATTAGTATCTTCTAGTTCTTTTATTAAGTTGGTGTTTCCATTTTGAATATCAAGCTTTAAATTATCTACTTTTGACTGTAATTCCATTAATTCCTTATTCCACTGTTTTTGTTTATTTTTATACCATCCCATCGCTCTTCCATATAAGTATGCTTTCAATGCATCCCATATATATATTTCAGATAAATCTTTTGTAAGATTGAAATTTAGGAATGTTTGTGTCTCTTTAATATAAAATTCCTTAAAATCTTTGAGATTTGTTATGTAAGATGGTATTCTTGTTACTGATATCCTTCTCTTGAAACATAAGTATATCTCAAACGTTATGGTGTTATGGTCCGAAAATGGACATGAAATTGTCTTGACTTTATTTAATTTAGAGGTTAAATCCTTTGTTATGTACACTCTATCTATTCTAGAGTATGTATTATGTTTATGGGAAAAATGTGTAAAGAATAGTGAATCTGGGATAGCATACTCATTTATGTCAACTCTATTAAAAGTTTCAACAAACTCAGATAACTTTGTTAAAGGTGATCTCTTACGTGTAGTTTTAGTATTTGTGTCAGTTTCTTTTATAATGCAATTGAAATCTCCAGCTATGATTAAATTGCCTTTGGTATATTGTACAATGTCTTCTAAGTGTTGTTTGGCCACTCTAACACCTAGTCCTGGTATCCAATATATACTCACTAATGTATATATCATTTCATTGATAGATATTGTCACTAGACAAAACATTCCTGAGTTGTCATGGAACGTATTTATGATTTTAGGCATTAAAGTAGTGTTTTTCCACAAAATTACTGCTCCCCTTCACTTCTGATTATAGGTGGAACTTACTAGTATTGTATAATTTTTATTGTTTATTTTATTTATGTCTTCCTGTGTAAGGTGTGTTTCCTGTAAAAATACTAGTTGCGCTTCACATAGCTTTAAATATCTATAAAGACTTCCCCTTTTGCAGCTATTATTTAAACCATTTACATTAAGAGATATACATTTTGCAATTGGATTTATATTAGCTTTGCTTTTATCCATATTCATATACTCGTAACAATGTGTAGATGTGTGTACATGAAGAGAATGACTTGTTCTTTCTTCTTCCAGCAGTATTACAATAGATTATAGACACCCAATAAAAGTAAATTACAAGATCATAACTGAGAACAATATAAGATAAACAACCACCAAACCCTCCATGAGAAAAAACATCTCATCCTTGAATGATCTAATCATTCAAGTGATCTCTCTAAGTCTGCATTTCAGCATCCTCCCCCAGCCCCGCCATATGGTAGTTTTATAATGAAAAGTATCTTATATATCTTTTAAGTATACATGTATCTGTCTTTACAGATTACTTAAATACAGTTTTTATCTATTTTTAATATTTTATAAAACACTAAGGCAACACAACTATACATAGATTTAATACTTAACTATTTGGTTTTGTTTAAATTGTAAAGGAACATCTTTTATTTTAATATATCTTTTGTGTAGCAATAACGGTTATGCATCTTAAAAATAATATGCTTGCTGTCTATCTCCCTTATAGTGTGAGTGGCATTCATAGGTATCAAATTTATTGTAATGGTCTACCTATATATATATATATATATATATATATATATATATATATATATATATATATATATATATATATATATATACATATACATACATACACATACACACACACATATATATATATATATATATATACACACATACATACATACACACATATATGCATACATACATAAAAAAAAAAATGTTAAGCATTATATGCATCAGTTATCCATGCCACAAGTAGATTAAATCAGAAAGTATCCGTAACAATGAATATAACGTTACATTTGTATTGCCACTGGCATATTTCATTGCTAGTGCACCACATATGTCATATGTCAAATAGCAACTCATACTCCTTATGATATTACAGGATTTATCTGCAGCATTATAACTGTAAGGTTGGAAAATATGAGAAGCAAAGTAGGCTTTAAATATGCTATGACACAATTGTTTGGTACTTATTACTGTCAACTTTTCTACGTACACAGGAAAAGATAACCTTATATGACCATCAACCATTTTCCTTCATTTTTCTCTTCATCCTTCTATTCTCCATTTTTAATAAATATTTGTTTCTATTTGTTTAGTGAGGGTACTTCATATCATATTATAGATAATATACAACGTTCAAACAGAGAACATGCCCAATATAGAGACATATTCTCAACTCAAGTGGTCCACACCATATATTTACAACACTGCAGTCAGAAATATACTAATGAATATGCAATAACTAGCAGCTTTGCAGCATGTGTGTGTCTCTAACAAGTACATACCTATAGGATATTAAAAAGAATAGATAGCACGCTCTTGTTTCATAATTAACAAATACACACAGCCTGGTATTTACTTTCATAGACAGAAATTAGACCTGTTACTTATATGCATATCGGGTACCAACAGCAATATGTTAGTAAATGCCTATGCTATTCAAATCATATTTTAATGCTGATTGATATGAGATGTAAAGTAGCTTAGGAGCTGACACCACACCCATACTGTCTTGTTTTAGTGCTGACATCACTCATGACTGTTTACTTTCATTTTGTGCTGTTAGAAGGTTTAACACACTGTAATGGATTCTAACTGAAGAACCTTCATTCAGGGGTGGTAAAGTAAGAGTTCCCAGCTCGTGACCATGGCGGGAAGACAAAAACAAAGTAAATGAAGTTTTTAGGGCTTTTTTAAAACTGAACACCAGCTCATTAAACTTCTATTAGTTTTCTTAACATTAAGGGCAGATATACAAGCCAAACAGTTGTTTGTTAGTCAAAAAGGCACTTTTAGCATCAAAGAATAGATAAGTTTTATATATTATTATGTGTATTAAATACATCAGTTTAGATATTTCATGCAGCTTAGTGTAAATAATATAAAAAGGAATCATGCTCATTTAAACACACCACATTAATATGTCAGTGTAAATACATCATATTCTATACTATCAGTAAAAGGCAGGTAATTTATAAATGAACTATCTAAACATCATTTAGAGTTAGAAAAATCATGACTGTAAGTATTTACACTGTAATAGAGAAAGATATGTTACCTTGCTTTCTTTAGAGTTGTTTGCTTTAGTTATAAAATGTCCTGCTTATCTTGTATTTATATTGTTTCAAAGACTGACACGTGTAAAGCATGAATGCTTTCAAAGAACTTTTTTGCCTTACAGAGCAAA